>NW_027276243.1:0-42414 GCF_030028105.1 Mobula birostris
AAAACCCAGCGACATTGGGGACGTTATGAGGTGTGCATGAAAACACGGTGATATTGGGGAAGGTATGAGCGGTGTGCAAAAGCACAGCGATATACGGGAATGCATGAGAGGTGCGCAAAGGCACAGTGATATAGGAGATGGTATGGGAGGTGCGCAAATACACAGCGATATAGGGGACGTTATGAGATGTGCACAAAAATACATCGATATAGGGGAAGATATGAGACGTGCGCGAAAACAGCAATGTAGGCGAAGCTATAGGAGGTGCGCGAAAACAGGGCGATATACGGGAATGCATGAGAGGTGCGTGAAAGCACAGTGATATAGGGGATGGTATGGGAGTTGCGCAAATACCCAGCGATATAGGGGACGTTATGAGATGTGCATGAAAATACATCAATATAGGGGAAGGTATGAGATGTGCGCAAAAATACATCGATATAGGGGAAGGTATGAGGGGAGCGCGAAAACAGGGCGATATAGGGGAAGTTATGAGAAAATCTAGCGATATAAAGGACGTTATGAGATGTGCATAAAAACATGGCGATATAGGGGAAGTATTGAGAGGAGCGAAAACATAGCGATCGAGGTGAAGACATGAGAGGTGAGCAAAAACACTGCGATACAGGGGAAGCTATGAGAGGTGAGCAATAACACAGCGATAAATGTGAATCTATGGGATGTGCGCGAAAAGACAGCGATATAGGGGAAGTTATGAGAGGTGCGCAAGGCACAGCGATATAGGGGATGCTATAGGAGGTGCGTAAATACACAGCGATATAGGGGCTGTGATGAGATGTGCATGAAAAAGCAATGATATTAGGGAAGGTATGAGAGGTGCACAAAAACACAGCGATATAGGAGAAGTTATGAGAGGTGTGTGAAAACACAGCGATAGAGGGGAAGGTATGAAAGGTGCACGATAACGCAGTGATATAAGTGAAGGTATAGGAAGTGCGCGAAAACAGAGCGATATAGGGGAAGGTATGAGAGGTGCACGAAGGCACAGCGATATAGGGGATGCCATGGGAGGTGCGCAAAAACACCGTGATATCGGGGAAGACATGAGAGGTGCTCAAAAACAGGGCAATATAGTGGAAGCTATGGGATGTGCGCGAAAACATGGCGATACAGGGGAATGTATCAGACGTGCGAGAAAACACAGCGATATAGGGGACACAATGGGTCATGCGCAAAAAAACAGTGATATAAGGGAAGGTATGAGAGGTGTGCGAGAACACGGCGATATAGGGGAAATTGTAAGAGGTGCGTGAAAACATGTCAATACAGGAGATTGTATCAGAGGTGCGAGAAAACAGCGATATAGGGGAATTAATGATAGGAGCGAAAATATAGCGATATAGGTGAAGACATGCGAGTTGTGCGAAAACACGGCGATATAGGGGAAGGTATGAGATGTCCGCAAAAATACATCGATATAGGGGAAGGCATGAGAGCTGCGTGAAAACATAGTGATATAGGTGAAGGTATGAGAGAGCGCGAAATCAGGGCGATATAGCGGAAGTTATGAGAGGTGCGTGAAAACCTAGCGATATAAAGGACGTTATGAGATGTGCATGAAAACACGACGATATAGGGAAAGGTATGAGAGGTGCGCGAAGGCACAGCGATATAGCAGAACGTATGAGAGGTGCACGAAAACAGCGATATAGGTGAAGGAATGGGAGGTGCGCGAAAACATGGCGATATAGGGGAAGGTATGAAAGGTGCACGAAAACACAGATATATATACGGGAAGGAATGGGAGGTGCACGAATACACAGCGATATAGGGGACGTTATGAGATGTGCATGAAAACACAGCCATATAGGGGAAGTATTGAGAGGAGCGAAAACATAGCGATCTAGGTGAAGACATGAGAGGCGAGCAAAATCACGGCGATACAGGGGAAGCTATGAGAGGTGAGCAATAACACAGCGATAAAGCTGAATCTATAGGATGTGCGCGAAAAGACAGCGATATAGGGGAAGCTATGAGAGGTGCGCAAGGCACAGCGATATAGGGGAAGCTATGAGAGGTGCGCTAATGCACAGCAATATAAGGGATGCTATGGGAGGTGCGCGAATACACAGCGATATAGGGGACGTTATGAGATGTGCATGAAAACACACGCAATATAGAGGAAGGTATAAGAACTGCGCAAAATACAGTGATATAGGAGAAGTTATGAGAGGTGCTTGAAAAACACAGCGATATAAGGGAAGGTATGAGAGGTGCACGAAAACACAGCGATATTGGGGAAGGTATGGTAGGTGCGCGAAAACGGTATATAGGGGAAGTTATGAGAGGTGCGCAAAGGCACAGCGATATAGGGGATGCTATGAGAGGTGCGCGAAAACACCGTAATACAGGGGAAGACATGAGAGGTATGCAAAAACAGGGCAATATAGTGAAACCTATGGGATGTGCGCGAAACCACGGCGATACAGGGGAATGTATCAGAGGTGCGAGAAAACACAGCGATATAAGAGACGCTATGGGACATGCGCAAAAAAGCAGTGATATAGGGGAAGGTATGAGAGGTGTGCAAGAACACGGCGATATACGGGAAATTGTAAGAGGTGCGCGAAAACATGGCAATACAGGAGAATGTATCAGATGTACGAGAAAACACAGCGATATGGGGGAAGTAATGATAGGAGCAAAAACATAGCGATATAGGTGAAGACATGCGAGGTGCGCGAAAACACGGCGATATAGGGTAAGGTATGAGAGGTGAGCAATAACACAGTGATCAAGGTGAAGCTATGGGATGTGCGCAAAAACAGCAATGTAGGTGAAGCTATGGGAGGTGCGCGAAAACACAGCGATATAGGGGACGGTATGAGATGTGCATGAATACACGGCGATATTGGGGAAGCCATGAGAGGTGCCTGAAAACACAGCGATATAGGGGAAGGTATGAGAGGTGTGCAAAAACACAGCGATATAGGAGAAGTTAAGAGAGGTTCGTGAAAACACAGCAATATAGGGGAAGGTAGGAGAGGAGCACGAAAACACAGCGATATCAGGGAAGTTATGGGAGGTGCGCGAAAACAGGGCGATATACGGGAATGCATGAGAGGTGTGCGAAGGCACAGTGATAAAGGGGATTCTATGGGCGGTGCGCAAATACACAGTGATATAGGGGACGTTATGAGATGTGCATGAAAACACATCAATATAGGGGAAGATATGAGTTATGCGCAAAAATACATCGATATAGGGGAAGGTATGAGAGGTGCGCGAAAACAGCGATGTAGGTGAAGCTATGGGAGGTGCGCGAAAGCACAGCGATATAGGGGAAGGTATGAGATGTGCATCAATACACGGCGAAAGTCGGGAAGCCATGAGAGGTGTGCGAAAACACAGCGATATAGGGGAAGGTATGAGAGGTGTGTGAAAACCCAGCGACATTGGGGACGTTATGAGATGTGCATGAAAACACGGTGATAATGGGGAAGGTATGAGAGGTGTGCAAAAACACAGCGATATACGGGAATGCATGAGAGGTGCGCGAAGGCACAGTGATATAGGGGATGGTATGGGCGGTGCGCGAATACTCAGCGATATAGGGGACGTTATGAGATGTGCGCAAAAATACATCGATATAGTGGAAGGTATGAGAGGTGCGCGAAAACACAGCGATAGAGGGAAAGCTATGAGATGTGCATGAGTACACGGTGATAGTCGGGAAGCCATGAGAGGTGTGCGAAAACACAGCGATATAGGGGAAGGTATGAGAGCAGCGTGAAAACACATTGATATAGGGGAAGGTATGAGAGGAGTGCGAAAACAGGGCGATATAGGGGAAGTTATGAGAGGTGCGTGAAAACCTAGCGATATAGGGGACGTTATGAGATGTGCATGAAAACACGGCGATATAGGGGAAGGTAAAAGAGGTGCGTGAAGGCACAGCGATATAGGAGAAGATATGAGAGGTGTGTGAAAACACAGCGATATAGGGGGAGGTATGAGAGGTGCATGAAAACACAGCGATATAGGGGAAGGTATGGGCGGTGCGCAAAACAGGGTGATATAGGGGAAGGTATGAGAGGTGCGCTAAGGCACAGCAATATAAGGGATGCTATGAGAGGTGCGCGAATACACAGCGATATAGGGGACGTTATGAGATGTGCATGAAAACACGGCAATATAGAGGAAGGTATGAGAGCTGCGCAAAAATACAGTGATATAAGAGAAGTTATGAGAGGTGCTTGAAAACACAGCGATATAAGGGAAGGTATGAGAGGTGCACGAAAACACAGCGATATTGGGGAAGGTATGGGAGGTGTGCGAAGGCACAGCAATATAGGGGATGCTATGAGAGGTGCGCGATAACACCGTAATATAGGGGAACACATGAGAGGTATGCAAAAACAGGGCAATATAGTGGAACCTATGGGATGTGCGCGAAACCACGGCGATACAGGGGAATGTATCAGAGGTGCGAGAAAACAAAGCGATATAGGGGATGCTATGGGACATGCGCAAAAAAACAGTGATATAGGGGAAGGTATGAGAGGTGTGCGAGAACATGGCGATATAGGGGAAATTGTAAGAGGTGCGCGAAAACATGGCAATACAGGAGAATGTATCAGATGTGCGAGAAAACACAGCGATATAGGGGAAGTAATGATAGGAGCGAAAACATAGCGACATAAGTGAAGACATGCGAGGTGCGCGAAAACACAGAGATATAGGTTAAGCTATGAGAGGTGAGCTATAACACAGCGATCAAGGTGAAGCTATGGGATGTGCGCGAAAACAGCGATGTAGGCGAAGCTATGGGAGGTGCGCCAAAACACAGCGATATAGGGGACGGTATGAGATGTGCATGAATACACGGTGATATTGGGGAATCCATGAGAGGTGTGCAAAATCACAGCGATACAGGAGAAGTTAAGAGGTGCGCGAAAACACAGCGATATAGGAGACGGTATGAGTTGTGCATAAAAACATGGCGATATAGGGGGAGGTATGAGAGGTGCACGTAAACACAGCGATATAGCGGTAAGTATGAGAGGTGCGCGAAAACTTGGCGTTACAGGGGAATGCATCACAGGTGCCAGAAAACACAGCGATGTAGTGGAATACATGAGAGGTGCGCGAAAACAGGGCAATATAGTGGAAGCTATGGGATGTGCACGAAAACAGGGCGATATAGGGGAAGGTATGAGAGGTGCGCGATAACACAGCGATATAGGGGATGCAATGGGACATGCGCGAAAACACAGTGATATAGGGTAAGGTATGAGAGGTGTGCGAGAACACGGCGATATAGGGGAAATTATGAGAGGTGTGCGAAAACACGGCGATACGGGAGAATGTATCAGATGTGCAAGAAAACACAGCGATATAGGGGAAGTATTGAGAGGAGCGAAAACATAGTGATCTAGGTGAAGACATGAGAGGTGCGCAAAAACACGGCGATATAGGGGAAGCTATGAGAGGTGAGCAAAAACTCGGCGATACAGGGGAAGCTATGAGAGGTGAGCAATAACACAGCGATAAAGGTGAATCTATGGAATGTGCGCGAAAAGACAGCGATATAGGGGAAGCTATGAGAAGTGCGCAAGGCACAGCGATATAGGGGATGCTATGGGAGGTGCGTGAATACACAGCGATATAGGGGACGTGATGAGATGTGCATGAAAACGCAGCGATATTAGGGAAGGTATCAGAGGTGCACAAAAACACAGCGATATAGGAGAAGTTATGAGAGGTGTGCGAAAACACAGCGATATAGGGGAAGATATGAAAGGTGCACGAAAGCACAGATATATTCGGGAAGGAATGGGAGGTGCACAAATACACAGTGATATAGGGGACGTTATGAGATGTGCATGAAAACACAGCCATATAGGGGAAGGTATGAGAGGTGCACGAAAACGCAGCGATATAAGGGAAGGTATAGGAGGTGCGCGAAAACAGGGCGATATAGGGGAAGGTATGAGAGGTGCACGAAGGCACAGCGATGTATGTGAAGCCATGGGAGGTGCGCGGGAAACAGGGCAATATAGGGGAAGGTATGAGAGGTGTGCGAAGGCACAGCGATATAGGGGATGCTATGGGACTGCGCAAAAAAACAGTGATATAGGGGAAGGTATGAGAGGTGTGCGAGAACATGGCGATATAGGGGAAATAATAAGAGTTTCGCGAAAACATGGCAATACAGGAGAATGTATCAGAGGTGCGAGAAAACACAGCGATATAGGGGAAGTAATGATAGGAGCGAAAACATAGCGATATACGTGAAGACATGCGAGATGCGCGAAAACACGGCGATATAGGGGAAGGTATGAGAGCTGCGTGAAAGCACAGTGATATAGGGGAAGGTATGAGAGGAGCGCGAAAACAGGGCGATAGAGGGGAGGTTATGAGAGGTGCATGAAAACCCAGCGACATTGGGGACGTTATGAGATGTGCATGAAAACACGGTGATATTGGGGAAGGTATGAGAGGTGTGCAAAAACACAGCGGTATACGGGAATGCATGAGAGGTGCACGAAAACAGCGATGTAGGTGAAGGAATGGGAGGTGCGCGAAAACAGGGCGATATTTGGGAAGGTATGAGAGGTGCGCAAAAGCACAGCGATATAAGGGAAGCTATGGGAGGTGCGCGAATACACAGCGATATAGAGGACGTTATGAGATGTGCATAACCACACGGCGATATAGGGGAAGGTATGACAGGTGCACGAAAACACAGCGATATAGGGGAAGTTATGAAAGGTGCACGAAAACTGTGCGATATAGGGGAAGGTATGAGAGGTGCACGAAAACGCAGCGATATAAGGGAAGGTATAGGAGGTGCGCGAAAACAGGGCGATATAGGGGAAGGTATGAGAGGTGCACGAAGGCACAGCGATGTATGTGAAGCCATGGGAGGTGCGCGGGAAACAGGGCAATATAGGGGAAGGTATGAGAGGTGTGCGAAGGCACAGCGATATAGGGGATGCTATGGGACTGCGCAAAAAAACAGTGATATAGGGGAAGGTATGAGAGGTGTGCGAGAACATGGCGATATAGGGGAAATAATAAGAGTTTCGCGAAAACATGGCAATACAGGAGAATGTATCAGAGGTGCGAGAAAACACAGCGATATAGGGGAAGTAATGATAGGAGCGAAAACATAGCGATATACGTGAAGACATGCGAGATGCGCGAAAACACGGCGATATAGGGGAAGGTATGAGAGCTGCGTGAAAGCACAGTGATATAGGGGAAGGTATGAGAGGAGCGCGAAAACAGGGCGATAGAGGGGAGGTTATGAGAGGTGCATGAAAACCCAGCGACATTGGGGACGTTATGAGATGTGCATGAAAACACGGTGATATTGGGGAAGGTATGAGAGGTGTGCAAAAACACAGCGGTATACGGGAATGCATGAGAGGTGCACGAAAACAGCGATGTAGGTGAAGGAATGGGAGGTGCGCGAAAACAGGGCGATATTTGGGAAGGTATGAGAGGTGCGCAAAAGCACAGCGATATAAGGGAAGCTATGGGAGGTGCGCGAATACACAGCGATATAGAGGACGTTATGAGATGTGCATAACCACACGGCGATATAGGGGAAGGTATGACAGGTGCACGAAAACACAGCGATATAGGGGAAGTTATGAAAGGTGCACGGAAACACAGCGATATAGGGGAAGGAATCGGAGGTGCACGAAAACTGTGCGATATAGGGGAAGGTATGAGAGGTGTGCAAAGGCACAGCGATAAAGGGGATGCTATGGGAGGTGCGCGAATGCACAGCAATATAGGGGACGTTATGAGATGTGCATAAAAACATGGCTATATTGGGGAAGTTATGAGAGGTACGCAAAAATACAGCAACACAGGAGAAGTTATGAGAGGTGTGTGAAAACACAGCGATATAAGGGGAAGTATGAGAGGTACACGACAGCACAGCGATATAGGGGAAGGTATGGGAGGTGCTCGAAAACAGGGCGATATAGGGAAAGGTATGAGAGGTGTGCGAAGGCACAGCGATATACGGGACGCCATTGGACGTGCGCGAAAACACAGTGATAGAGGGGAAGATATGAGAGGTGTGCGAGAACACGGCGATATAGGTGAAATTATGAGAGTTGAACAAAAACACGTTGATACAGGGAACAGTATTAGAAGTGCGAGAACACAAAGCGATATGGGGAAGTAATGAGAGGAGCGGAAACACAGCGATATAGGTGAAGACATGAGAGGTGCGCGAAAACACGGCGATATAGGGGAAGCTATGAGAGGGAAGCAATAACACAGCGATGTATGCGAAGCCATGGGAGGTGCGCGGGAAACAGGGCGATATAGGGAAAGGTATGAGCGGTGTGCGAAAGCACAGCGATATAGAGGATGCTATGGGAGGTGCGTGAATACACAGAGAAATAGGAGACGTTATGAGATGTGCATGAAAACACGGCGATATTGGGGAACCCATGAGAGGTGTGCGAAAATACAGCGATATAGGGGATGTTATGAGATGTGCATGAAAACACGGCAGTATAGGGGAAGGTATAAGAACTGCGCAAAAATAGAGTGAATTAGGAGAAGTTATGAGAGGTGCGTGAAAACACAGCGATATTGGGGAAGGTATGGGAGGTGCGTGAAAACAGGGCGATATAGGGGAAGTTATGAGAGGTGCGTGAAAACCCAGCGACATTGGGGACGTTATGAGATGTGCATGAAAACACGGAGATATTGGGGAAGGTATGAGAGGTGTGCAAAAACACAGCGATATACGGGAATGCATGAGAGGAGTGCGAAAACAGGGCGATATAGGGGAAGCTATTAGAGGTGAGCAATAACACAGCGATAAAGGGGAATATTATGAGATCTGCGCAAAAATACATCGATATAGGGGAAGGTATGAGAGGTGCACGAAAACAGCGATGTAGGAGAAGCTATGGGAGGTGCGCGAAAACACAGCGATACAGGGGAAGCTATGAGATGTGCATGAATACACGGCAATAGTCGGGAAGCCATGAGAGGTGTGTGAAAACACAGCGATATAGGGGAAGGTACGAGAGCTGCGTGAAAACACAGTGATATAGGAGGAGGTATTAGAGGAGCGCGAAAACAGGGCGATATAGGGGAAATTATGAGAAGTGCGTGAAAACCTAGCGATATAGGGGATGTTATGAGATGTGCATTAAAACACGGCGATATAGGGGAAGGTATGAGAGGTGCGTGAAGGCACAGCGATTTAGGGGAAGTTATGAGAGGTGCATGAAAACAGCGATATAGGCGAAGGAATTGGAGGTGCGCGAAAACAGGGCGATATTTGGGAAGGTATGAGAGGTGCGCAAGGCACAGCGATATAGGGGGAGGTATGAGAGGAGCATGAAAACACAGCGATATCGGGGAAGGTATGGAAGGAGCGCGAAAACGGGGCGATATAGGGGGAGGTATGAGAGGTGCGTGAAGGCACAGCATTATAAGGGATGCTATGGGATGTGCGTGAATACACAGTGATATAGGGGACGTTATGAGATGTGCGCAAATATACATCGATATAGGGGAAGGTATGAGAGGTGCGCGAAAACACAGAGATATAGGGAAAGCTATGAAATGTGCATGAGTAGACGGCGATAGTCGGGAAGTCACGAGGGGTGTGCGGAAACACAGCGATATAGGCGAAGGTATGAGAGCAGCGTGAAAACACATTGATAGAGGGGAAGGTATGAGAGGAGTTCGAAAACAGGGCGATATAGGGGAATTTATGAGAGGTGCGTGAAAACCTAGCGATAAAGGGGACTTTATGAGATGTGCACGAAAACACGGCGATATAGGGGAAGCTATAAGAGGTGTGCGAAGGCACAGCGATATAGGAGAAGGTATGAGAGGTGCACGAAAAAAGCGATATACGTGAAGGAAAGGGAGGTGCGCGAAAACAGGGCGATATTTGGGAAGGTATGAGAGGTGCGCGAAGGCACAGCGATATAAGGGATGCTATGGGAGGTGCGCGAATACACAGCGATATAGAGGACGTTATGAGATGTGCATAACAACACGGCAATATAGGGTAAGTTACGAGAGGTGAGCAATAACACAGCGATAAAGGTGAATCTATGGGATGTGCGCGAAAAGACAGCTATATAGGGGAAGGTATGAGAGGTGCACAAAAACACAGCGATATAGGAGAAGTTATGAGAGGTGTGTAAAATCACAGCGATATAGGGGGAGGTATGAGAGGTGCATGAAAACACAGCGATATAGAGGAAGGTATGGAAGGTGCGCGAAAACGGGGCGATATAGGGGAAGGTATGAGAGGTGCGCGAAGGCACAGCATTATAAGGGATGCTATGGGATCTGCGCGAATACACAACGATATAGGGGGCGTTATGAGATGTGCATGAAAACACGGCAATGTAGGGGAAGGTATAAGAGCTGCGCAAAAATACAGTGATATAGGAGAAGTTATGAGAGGTGCATGAAAACACAGCGATATAAGGGAAGGTATGAGAGGTGCAGGAAAACACAGCAATATTGGGGAAGATATGGGTGGTGCGCGAAAACCGGGCGATATAGGGGAAGTTATGAGAGGTGCGTGAAGGCACAGCGATATAGGGGATGCTATGAGAGGTGCGCGAAAACACCGTGATATAGGGGAAGACATGAGAGGTGCGCAAAAACAGGGCAATATAGTGGAACCTATGGGATGTGCACGAAACCACAACGATACAGGGGAATGTATCAGAGGTGCGAGAAAACACAGCGATATAGGGGACGCTATGGGACATGCGCAAATAAACAGTGATATGGGGAAGGTATGAGAGATGCGCAAAAACACGGCGATATAGGGGACGGTATGAGATTTGTATGAAGACACGGCGATATAGGGGAAGACATCAGAGGTGAGTAAAAACGGCAATATAGCGGAAGTTATGGGAGGTGCTCGAAAACAGGGCGATATAGGAGAAGGTATGAGAGGTGCGTGAAAACACAGCGATATAGGGGGAGGTATTAGAGGTGCACAAAACACAGCGATATAGGAGAAGGTATGGGAGTTGCGCCAAAACGGCGATATAGGGGAAGGTATGAGAGGTGTGCGAAGGCACAGCAATATAGGGGATGCTATGGGAGGTGCGCAAAAACACAGTGATATAGGGGATGCTATGAGAGGTGTGCAAAAACAGGGCAATATAGTGGAAGCTATGGGATGTGGGCGAAAACACGGCGATATAGGCGAATGTATCAGAGGTGCGAGAAAACACAGCGATATAGGGGACGCTATGGGACGTGCACGAAAACACAGTGATATAGGGGAAGTAATGAGAGGAGCGAAAACATACCGATGTCAGCGAAGCTATGGGAGGTGCGCGAAAACAGAGCAATATAGGGGACGGTATGAGATGTGCATGAATACATGGCGATATTGGGGAAGCCATGAGAGGTTCGCAAAAACACAATGATATAGGGGAAGGTATGAGAGGCGTGCAAAAACACAGTGATATAGGAGAAGTTATGAGAGGTGGGTGACAGCACAGCAATATAGTTGAAGGTATGAGAGGTGCACGAAAACACAGCGATATCGGGGAAGTTATGGGAAGTGAGCGAAAACAGGGCGATATAGGGGAAGGTATGAGAGGTACGCGAAGGCACAGTTATATTGGGGATGCTATGGCAGGTGCGCGAATACACAGCGATATAGGGGACGTTATCAGATGTGCATGAAAACACGGCAATATAGGGGAAGGTATGAGAGGTGCGCAAAAATACAGCGATATAGCAGAATTTACGAGAGGTGCGTGAAAACACAGCGATATAGGGGAGGTATGGGAGGTGCGCGAAAACAGGGCGATATAGGGGAAGGTATGAGAGGTGCACAAAAACACAGCGATATAGGGGAAGGAATGAGAGGTGCGCGAAAACACGGCGATATAGGGGAAATTATGAGAGGTGCGCGAGAACACGGCGATACAGGGGAATGTATCAGAAGTGCGAGAAAGCACAGCGATATAGGGGACGTTATGAGATGTGCATGAAAACACAGTGATATTGGGGAAGATCTGAGATGTACACGAAGGCACAGCGATATAGGGGATGCTATGGGATGTGCGTGAAAACACAGTGATATAGGAGACGGTATGAGATGTGCATGAAAACATGGCGATATAGGGGAAGCTATGAGAGGTGCGCGAAAATACGACGATACGGGAGAATGTATCAGAGGTCCGAGAAAACACAGCGATATAGGGGAAGTAATGAGAGGAGCGAAAACATAGCGATCTAGGTGAAGACATGAGAGGTGCGCGAAAACACGTCAATATAGGGGAAGCTATGAGAGGTGATCAAAAACAGGTCGATATGGGGAAGCTGTGAGAGGTGTGCAATAACACAGCGATAAAGTTGAATCTATGGGACATGCGCGTAAAGACAGCGATATAGGGGAAGGTATGAGAGGTGCGCAAGGCACAGCGATATAGGGGATGCTATGGGAGGTGCGTGAATACGCAGCGATATAGGGGACGTTATGAGATGTGCATTAAAACGCAGCGATATTAGGGAAGATATAAGAGGTGCACAAAAACACAGCGATATAGGAGAAGTTATGAGAGGTGTGTGAAAACACAGCGATATAGGAGGAGGTATGAAAGGTGCACGAAAACACAGCGATTTAGGGGAAGGTATGGAAGGTGCTCGAAAACAGGGCGATATAGGGGAAGGTATGAGAGGAGTGCGAAGACACAGCAATATAGGGGATGCTATGGGAGGTGCGCGAAAACACAGTGAGAAAGGGGAAGACATGAGAGGTGCGTGAAAGCAGGACAATATAGTGGAAGCTATGAGAGGTGAGCAAAAACACGGCGATATAGGGGAAGCTATGAGCGGTGAGCAATAACACAGCGATAAAGGTGAATCTATGGGATGTGGGCGAAAAGACAGCGATATAGGGGAAGGTATGAGCGGTGCACAAGGCACAGCGATATGGGGGATTCTATGGGAGGTGCGCGAATACTCAGCGATATAGGGGACGTTATGAGATGTGCATAAAAACACGGCGATATAGGGGAAGTTATTAGAGGTGCGCAAAAATACAGCAATATAGGAGAAGTTATGAGATGTGCGTGAAAACAGCGATATAGGGGGAGGTATGGGAGGTGCTCGAAAACAGGGCGATATAGGTGAAGGTATGAGAGAAGTGCGAAGACACAGCCATATAGGGGATGCTAGAGGAGGTGCGCGAAAACACAGAGATATAGTGGAAGACATGAGAGGTGCGTGAAAGCAGGACAATATAGTGGAAGCTATGAGAGGTGAGCAATAACACAGTGATAAAGGTGAATCTACGGGGTGTGTGCAAAAACACAGCTATATAGGGGAAGGTATGAGAGGTTCACAAAAACACAGTGACAGGAGAATGAATGGGAAGTGTGCGAAAACAGGGCGATATAGGCGAAGGTACGAGAAGTGCGCGAAGGCCCAGCAATATGTGGGAGGCTATGGGAGGTGTGCGACTACACAGTGATATGGGGACGTTATGAGATGTGCATAAAAACACAGCGATATGGGGAAGTTATGAGAGGTGCGCAAAAATGCAGCAATATAAGAGAAGTTATGAGAGGTGCGTGAAAACACAGCGATATAGGGGAAGGTATGAGAGGTGTGCGAAAACACCGTGATATAGGGGAAGACATGAGAGGTGCGCAAAAACAGGGCAATTTAGTGGAAGGTATGGGATATGTGCGAAAATACGGCGATACAGGGAATTGTATCAGAGGTGCGAGAAAACACAGCGATATAGGGGACGCTATGGGACGTGCACAGAAAAAACAGTGATATAGGGGAAGGTATGAGAGGTGTGCGAGAACACGGCAATATAGGGGAAATTGTAAGAGGTGCGCGAGAACATGTCAATACAGGGGAATGTATCAGAGGTGCGAGAAAACACAGCGATATAGGGGAAGTAATGATAGGAGCAAAAACATAGCGATATAGGTGAAGACATGCGAGGTGCGTGAAAACACGGCGATATAGGGGAAACTATGAGAGGTGAGCAATAACACAGCAATCAAGGTGAAGCTATGGGCTGTGCGCCAAAACAGCGATGTAGGCAAAGCTATGGGAGGTGCAAGAAAACACAGCGAAATCGGGGAAGGTATGGGAGGTGTGCGAAAACAGGGCGATATAGGGGAAGGTATGAGAGGTGCGTGAAGGCACAGTTATATAGGGGATGCTACGGGATGTGCGCGAATGCACAGTGATATAGGGGAGTTTATGAGATGTGCATGAAAACACGGCAATTTATGGGAAGGTATGAGATGTGCGCAAAAGTACAGCGATGTAGGAGAAGCTATGAGAGGTGCGTGAAAACACAGCGATATAGGGGAAGGTATGAGAGGTGCACGAAAACACAACAATATAGGGGAAGGTATGGGAGATGCGCGAAAACAGGGCGATATAGGGGACGTTATAAGATGTGCATGGAAACACATCAATATAGGGGAAGGTATGAGATGTGCGCAAAAATACAGCGATATAAGGGAACGTATGAGAGGTGCACGAAAACACAGCGATATAGGGGAAGGTATAAGAGGTGCGCGAAAACAAGGCGATATATTGGAAGGTATAAGAGGTGCCCGAAAACACAGCGATATAGGGGACGCTATGGGACGTGCGTGAAAGCACAGTGATATAGGGGAAGTAATGAGACGAGCGAAAACATAGCGATCTCAGCAAAGCTATGGGAGGTGCGCGAAAACACAGCGATAAAGGGGACGGTACGAGATGTGCATGTATACACGGCGATATTGGGGAAGCCATGAGAGGTGCGTGAAAACACAGCGATATATGGGAAGGTATGAGAGGTGTGCAAAAACACAGCGATATAGGTGAAGTTATGAGAGGTGGGTGACAACACAGCGATATAGTGGAAGGAATGAGAGGTGCATGAAAACACAGCGATATCGGGGAAGTTATGGGAAGTGAGCGAAAACAGGGCGATATAGGGGAAAGTATGAGAGGTACGCGAAGGCACAGTTATATAGAGGTGCTATGGGAGGTGAACGAATACACAGCGATATAGGGACGTTAGGAGATGTGCATGAAAACACGGCAATATAGGGGAAGGTATGAGAGGTGCGAAAAAATACAGCGTTATAGCAGAATTTATGAGAGGTGCATGAAAACACAGCTATATAGGGCAAGATATGAGAGGTGCACGAAAACACAGCAATATAGGGGGAGGTACGGGAGGTGCGCAAAAACAGGGCGATATAGGGGATGGTATGAGAGGTGCGTGAAAACAGGGCAATATAGTGGAAGCTATGGGATGTGTGCGAAAACAGGGCGATATAGGGGAATGTATGAGAGGTGCCCGAAAACACAGCGATATAGGGGACGTTATGGGACGTGTGCCAAAACACGGCGATATTGGGGAGGACATGAGAGGTGTGCGAAAAGACAGCGATATAGGGGAAGATATGAGAGGCGTGCGAGAACACGGCGATATAGGGGAAATTATGAGAGGTGTGCGAAAACACAGCGATACGGGAGAATGTATCAGATGTGCGAGAAAACACAGCGATATAGGGGAAGTATTGAGAGGAGTGAAAACATAGCGATTTAGGTGAAGACATGAGAGGTGCGCGAAAACACGGCGATATAAGGGAAGCTATGAAAGGTGAGCAAAAACACAGCGATATAAGGGAATCTCTGAGAGGTGTGCAATAACACAGTGATTAAGTTGAATCTATGGGATATGTGCAAAAAGACAGCGATATAGGGGAATGTATGAGAGGTGCGCAAGGCACAGCAATATAGGGTATGCTACGGGAGGTGCGTGAATACACAGCGATATAGGTGACGTTATGAGATTTGCATGAAAACGCAGCGATATTAGGGAAGTATGAGAGGTGCACAAAAACACAGCGATATAGGAGAATGAATGGGAGGTCCGCGAAAACAGGGCGATATAGGGGATGGTATGAGAGGTGCGCGAAAACAGGGCAATATAGTGGAAGCTATGGGATGTGCGCGAAAACAGGGCGATATAGGGGAATGTATGAGAGGTGCCCGAAAACACAGCGATATAGGGGGACGCAATGGGACGTGTGCCAAAACACGGCGAAATAGGGGAAATTATGAGAGGTGCGCGAAAACACGGAGATACAGGGAATGTATCAGAGGTGCGAGAAAGCACAGCGATATAGGGGACGTTATGAGATGTGCATGAAAACACAGCGATATAGGGGAAGCTATGAAAGGTGAGCAATAAGACAGCGATAAAGTTGCAGCTATGAGATGTGCGCGAAAACAGGGCAATATAGGGGATGGTATGAGAGGTGCGCGAAGTCACAGCGGTATAGGGGATGCTATGGGAGGTGCGTGAATACACAGTGATATAGGGGACGTTATCAGATGTGCATGAAAACACGGCGATATTGGGGAGGACATGAGAGGTGTGCGAAAAGACAGCGATATAGGGGAAGATATGAGAGGCGTGCGAGAACACGGCGATATAGGGGAAATTATGAGAGGTGTGCGAAAACACAGCGATACGGGAGAATGTATCAGATGTGCGAGAAAACACAGCGATATAGGGGAAGTATTGAGAGGAGTGAAAACATAGCGATCTAGGTGAAGACATGAGAGGTGCGCGAAAACACGGCGATATAGGGGAAGCTATGAAAGGTGAGCAAAAACACGGCGATATAGGGGAAGCTCTGAGAGGTGTGCAATAACACAGTGATTAAGTTGAATCTATGGGATATGTGCAAAAAGACAGCGATATAGGGGAATATATGAGAGGTGCGCAAGGCACAGCAATATAGGGTATGCTACGGGAGGTGCATGAATACACAGCGATATAGGTGACGTTATGAGATTTGCATGAAAACGCAGCGATATTAGGGAAGGTATGAGAGGTGCACAAAAACACAGCGATATAGGAGAATGAATGGGAGGTCCGCGAAAACAGGGCGATATAGGGGAATGTATGAGAGGTGTGCGAAGGCACAGCGATATCGGGGATGCTATGGGAGGTGCGCGAGTACACAGCGATATAGGGGACGTTATGAGATGTGCATGAAAACGCAGCGATATAGGGGAAGGTATGAGAGGTGTGCAAAAACACAGCGATATAGGAGAAGTTAAGAGAGGTTCGTGAAAACACAGCAATATAGGGGAAGGTCGGAGAGGAGCACGAAAACACAGCGATATTAGGGAAGGTATGAGAGGTGCACAAAAACACAGCGATATAGGAGAATGAATGGGAGGTCCGCGAAAACAGGGCGATATAGGGGATGGTATGAGAGGTGCGCGAAAACAGGGCAATATAGTGGAAGCTATGGGATGTGCGCGAAAACAGGGCGATATAGGGGAATGTATGAGAGGTGCCCGAAAACACAGCGATATAGGGGACGCAATGGGACGTGTGCCAAAACACGGCGAAATAGGGGAAATTATGAGAGGTGCGCGAAAACACGGAGATACAGGGGAATGTATCAGAGGTGCGAGAAAGCACAGCGATATAGGGGACGTTATGAGATGTGCATGAAAACACAGCGATATAGGGGAAGCTATGAAAGGTGAGCAATAAGACAGCGATAAAGTTGCAGCTATGAGATGTGCGCGAAAACAGGGCAATATAGGGGATGGTATGAGAGGTGCGCGAAGTCACAGCGGTATAGGGGATGCTATGGGAGGTGCGTGAATACACAGTGATATAGGGGACGTTATCAGATGTGCATGAAAACACGGCGATATTGGGGAGGACATGAGAGGTGTGCGAAAAGACAGCGATATAGGGGAAGATATGAGAGGCGTGCGAGAACACGGCGATATAGGGGAAATTATGAGAGGTGTGCGAAAACACAGCGATACGGGAGAATGTATCAGATGTGCGAGAAAACACAGCGATATAGGGGAAGTATTGAGAGGAGTGAAAACATAGCGATCTAGGTGAAGACATGAGAGGTGCGCGAAAACACGGCGATATAGGGGAAGCTATGAAAGGTGAGCAAAAACACGGCGATATAGGGGAAGCTCTGAGAGGTGTGCAATAACACAGTGATTAAGTTGAATCTATGGGATATGTGCAAAAAGACAGCGATATAGGGGAATATATGAGAGGTGCGCAAGGCACAGCAATATAGGGTATGCTACGGGAGGTGCATGAATACACAGCGATATAGGTGACGTTATGAGATTTGCATGAAAACGCAGCGATATTAGGGAAGGTATGAGAGGTGCACAAAAACACAGCGATATAGGAGAATGAATGGGAGGTCCGCGAAAACAGGGCGATATAGGGGAATGTATGAGAGGTGTGCGAAGGCACAGCGATATCGGGGATGCTATGGGAGGTGCGCGAGTACACAGCGATATAGGGGACGTTATGAGATGTGCATGAAAACGCAGCGATATAGGGGAAGGTATGAGAGGTGTGCAAAAACACAGCGATATAGGAGAAGTTAAGAGAGGTTCGTGAAAACACAGCAATATAGGGGAAGGTAGGAGAGGAGCACGAAAACACAGCGATATCAGGGAAGTTATGGGAGGTGCGCGAAAACAGGGCGATATACGGGAATGCATGAGAGGTGCGCGAAGGCACAGTGATATAGGGGATTCTATGGGCGGTGCGCAAATACACAGTGATATAGGGGACGTTATGAGATGTGCATGAAAACACATCAATATAGGGGAAGATATGAGTTATGCGCAAAAATACATCGATATAGGGGAAGGTATGAGAGGTGCGCGAAAACAGCGATGTAGGTGAAGCTATGGGAGGTGCGCGAAAGCACAGCGATATAGGGGAAGGTATGAGATGTGCATCAATACACGGCGAAAGTCGGGAAGCCATGAGAGGTGTGCGAAAACACAGCGATATAGGGGAAGGTATGAGAGGTGTGTGAAAACCCAGCGACATTGGGGACGTTATGAGATGTGCATGAAAACACGGTGATAATGGGGAAGGTATGAGAGGTGTGCAAAAACACAGCGATATACGGGAATGCATGAGAGGTGCGCGAAGGCACAGTGATATAGGGGATGGTATGGGAGGTGCGCGAATACTCAGCGATATAGGGGACGTTATGAGATGTGCGCAAAAATACATCGATATAGTGGAAGGTATGAGAGGTGCGCGAAAACACAGCGATAGAGGGAAAGCTATGAGATGTGCATGAGTACACGGTGATAGTCGGGAAGCCATGAGAGGTGTGCGAAAACACAGCGATATAGGGGAAGGTATGAGAGCAGCGTGAAAACACATTGATATAGGGGAAGGTATGAGAGGAGTGCGAAAACAGGGCGATATAGGGGAAGTTATGAGAGGTGCGTGAAAACCTAGCGATATAGGGGACGTTATGAGATGTGCATGAAAACACGGCGATATAGGGGAAGGTAAAAGAGGTGCGCGAAGGCACAGCGATCTAGGAGAAGATATGAGAGGTGTGTGAAAACACAGCGATATGGGGGAGGTATGAGAGGTGCATGAAAACACAGCGATATAGGGGAAGGTATGGGCGGTGCGCAAAACAGGGTGATATAGGGGAAGGTATGAGAGGTGCGCTAAGGCACAGCAATATAAGGGATGCTATGAGAGGTGCGCGAATACACAGCGATATAGGGGACGTTATGAGATGTGCATGAAAACACGGCAATATAGAGGAAGGTATGAGAGCTGCGCAAAAATACAGTGATATAAGAGAAGTTATGAGAGGTGCTTGAAAACACAGCGATATAAGGGAAGGTATGAGAGGTGCACGAAAACACAGCGATATTGGGGAAGGTATGGGAGGTGTGCGAAGGCACAGCAATATAGGGGATGCTATGAGAGGTGCGCGATAACACCGTAATATAGGGGAACACATGAGAGGTATGCAAAAACAGGGCAATATAGTGGAACCTATGGGATGTGCGCGAAACCACGGCGATACAGGGGAATGTATCAGAGGTGCGAGAAAACAAAGCGATATAGGGGATGCTATGGGACATGCGCAAAAAAACAGTGATATAGGGGAAGGTATGAGAGGTGTGCGAGAACATGGCGATATAGGGGAAATTGTAAGAGGTGCGCGAAAACATGGCAATACAGGAGAATGTATCAGATGTGCGAGAAAACACAGTGATATAGGGGAAGTAATGATAGGAGCGAAATAGCGACATAAGTGAAGACATGCGAGGTGCGCGAAAACACAGAGATATAGGTTAAGCTATGAGAGGTGAGCTATAACACAGCGATCAAGGTGAAGCTATGGGATGTGCGCGAAAACAGCGATGTAGGCGAAGCTATGGGAGGTGCGCCAAAACACAGCGATATAGGGGACGGTATGAGATGTGCATGAATACACGGCGATATTGGGGAATCCATGAGAGGTGCCTGAAAACACAACGATATTGGGGAATGTATGAGAGGTGTGCAAAATCACAGCGATACAGGAGAAGTTAAGAGGTGCGCGAAAACACAGCGATATAGGAGACGGTATGAGTTGTGCATAAAAACATGGCGATATAGGGGGAGGTATGAGAGGTGCACGTAAACACAGCGATATAGCGGTAAGTATGAGAGGTGCGCGAAAACTTGGCGTTACAGGGAAATGCATCACAGGTGCCAGAAAACACAGCGATGTAGTGGAATACATGAGAGGTGCGCGAAAACAGGGCAATATAGTGGAAGCTATGGGATGTGCACGAAAACAGGGCGATATAGGGGAAGGTATGAGAGGTGCGCGATAACACAGCGATATAGGGGATGCAATGGGACATGCGCGAAAACACAGTGATATAGGGTAAGGTATGAGAGGTGTGCGAGAACACAGCGATATAGGGGAAATTATGAGAGGTGTGCGAAAACACGGCGATACGGGAGAATGTATCAGATGTGCAAGAAAACACAGCGATATAGGGGAAGTATTGAGAGGAGCGAAAACATAGTGATCTAGGTGAAGACATGAGAGGTGCGCAAAAACACGGCGATATAGGGGAAGCTATGAGAGGTGAGCAAAAACTCGGCGATACAGGGGAAGCTATGAGAGGTGAGCAATAACACAGCGATAAAGGTGAATCTATGGAATATGCGCGAAAAGACAGCGATATAGGGGAAGATATGAGAAGTGCGCAAGGCACAGCGATATAGGGGATGCTATGGAAGGTGCGTGAATACACAGCGATATAGGGGACGTGATGAGATGTGCATGAAAACGCAGCGATATTAGGGAAGGTATCAGAGGTGCACAAAAACACAGCGATATAGGAGAAGTTATGAGAGGTGTGCGAAAACACAGCGATATAGTGGAAGATATGAAAGGTGCACGAAAGCACAGATATATTCGGGAAGGAATGGGAGGTGCACAAATACACAGTGATATAGGGGACGTTATGAGATGTGCATGAATACACAGCCATATAGGGGAAGGTATGAGAGGTGCACGAAAACGCAGCGATATAAGGGAAGGTATAGGAGGTGCGCGAAAACAGGGCGATATAGGGGAAGGTATGAGAGGTGCACGAAGGCACAGCGATGTATGTGAAGCCATGGGAGGTGCGCGGGAAACAGGGCAATATAGGGGACGTTATGAGATGTGCATAAAAACATGGCTATATTGGGGAAGTTATGAGAGGTACGCAAAAATACAGCAACACAGGAGAAGTTATGAGAGGTGCGTGAAAACACAGCGATATAAGGGGAAGTATGAGAGGTACACGACAACACAGCGATATAGGGGAAGGTATGGGAGGTGCTCGAAAACAGGGCGATATAGGGAAAGGTATGAGAGGTGTGCGAAGGCACAGCGATATACGGGACGCCATTGGACGTGCGCGAAAACACAGTGATAGAGGGGAAGATATGAGAGGTGTGCGAGAACACGGCGATATAGGTGAAATTATGAGAGTTGAGCAAAAACACGTTGATACAGGGAACAGTATTAGAAGTGCGAGAACACAAAGCGATATGGGGAAGTAATGAGAGGAGCGGAAACACAGCGATATAGGTGAAGACATGAGAGGTGCGCGAAAACACGGCGATATAGGGGAAGCTATGAGAGGTAAGCAATAACACAGCGATGTATGCGAAGCCATGGGAGGTGCGCGGGAAACAGGGTGATATAGGGAAAGGTATGAGCGGTGTGCGAAGGCACAGCGATATAGGGGATGCTATGGGAGGTGCGTGAATACACAGAGAAATAGGAGACGTTATGAGATGTGCATGAAAACACGGCGATATTGGGGAAGCCATGAGAGGTGTGCGAAAATACAGCGATATAGGGGATGTTATGAGATGTGCATGAAAACACGGCAGTATAGGGGAAGGTATAAGAACTGCGCAAAAATAGAGTGAATTAGGAGAAGTTATGAGAGGTGCGTGAAAACACAGCGATATTGGGGAAGGTATGGGAGGTGCGTGAAAACAGGGCGATATAGGGGAAGTTATGAGATGTGCGCGAAGGACAGCGATATAGGGGATGCTATGAGATGTGCGCGAAAACACCGTGATATAGGGAAAGCCATGAGAGGTGCGCAAAAACAAGGCAATATAGTGGAACCTATGGGATGTACACGAAACCACGGCGATACAGGGGAATGTATCAGCAGTGCGAGAAAACACAGCGATATAGGGGACGCTATGGGACATGCGCAAAAAAACAGTGATATAGGGGAAGGTATGAGAGGTGTGCGAGAACACGGCGATAAAAGGGAAATTGTAAGAGGTGCGCGAAAACATGGCAATACAGGAGAATGTATCAGAGGTGCGAGAAAACACAGCGATATAGGGGAAGTAATGATAGGAGCGAAAACATAGCGATATACGTGAAGACATGCGAGATGTGCGAAAACACAGCGATATAGGGGAAGGTATGAGAGCTGCGTGAAAGCACAGTGATATAGGGGAAGGTATGAGAGGAGCGTGAAAACAGGGCGATAGAGGGTTAGTTATGAGAGGTGCGTGAAAACCCAGCGACATTGGGGACGTTATGAGATGTGCATGAAAACACGGAGATATTGGGGAAGGTATGAGAGGTGTGCAAAAACACAGCGATATACGGGAATGCATGAGAGGAGTGCGAAAACAGGGCGATATAGGGGAAGCTATTAGAGGTGAGCAATAACACAGCGATAAAGGGGAATATTATGAGATCTGCGCAAAAATACATCGATATAGGGGAAGGTATGAGAGGTGCACGAAAACAGCGATGTAGGAGAAGCTATGGGAGGTGCGCGAAAACACAGCGATATAGGGGAAGCTATGAGATGTGCATGAATACACGGCAATAGTCGGGAAGCCATGAGAGGTGTGTGAAAACACAGCGATATACGGGAAGGTACGAGAGCTGCGTGAAAACACAGTGATATAGGAGAAGGTATTAGAGGAGCGCGAAAACAGGGCGATATAGGGGAAATTATGAGAAGTGCGTGAAAACCTAGCGATATAGGGGATGTTATGAGATGTGCATTAAAACACGGCGATATAGGGGAAGGTATGAGAGGTGCGCGAAGGCACAGCGATTTAGGGGAAGTTATGAGAGGTGCATGAAAACAGCGATATAGGCGAAGGAACTGGAGGTGCGCGAAAACAGGGCGATATTTGGGAAGCTATGAGAGGTGCGCAAGGCACAGCGATATGGGGGAGGTATGAGAGGTGCACGAAAACACAGCGATATAGGGGACGTGATGAGATGTGCATGAAAACGCAGTGATATTAGGGAATATATGAGAGGTGCACAAAAACACAGCGATATAGGAGAAGTTATGAGAGGTGTGTGAAAACACAGCGATATAGGGGGAGGTATGAGAGGAGCATGAAAACACAGCGATATCGGGGAAGGTATGGAAGGAGCGCGAAAACGGGGCGATATAGGGGGAGGTATGAGAGGTGTGTGAAGGCACAGCATTATAAGGGATGCTATGGGATGTGCGTGAATACACAGTGATATAGGGGACGTTATGAGATGTGCGCAAATATACATCGATATAGGGGAAGGTATGAGAGGTGCGCGAAAACACAGAGATATAGGGAAAGCTATGAAATGTGCATGAGTAGACGGCGATAGTCGGGAAGTCACGAGGGGTGTGCGGAAACACAGCGATATAGGCGAAGGTATGAGAGCAGCGTTAAAACACATTGATAGAGGGGAAGGTATGAGAGGAGTTCGAAAACAGGGCGATATTTGGGAAGGTATGAGAGGTGCGCGAAGGCACAGCGATATAAGGGATGCTATGGGAGGTGCGCGAATACACAGCGATATAGAGGACGTTATGAGATGTGCATAACAACACGGCAATATAGGGTAAGTTACGAGAGGTGAGCAATAACACAGCGATAAAGGTGAATCTATGGGATGTGCGCGAAAAGACAGCTATATAGGGGAAGGTATGAGAGGTGCACAAAAACACAGCGATATAGGAGAAGTTATGAGAGGTGTGTAAAATCACAGTGATATAGGGGGAGGTATGAGAGGTGCATGAAAACACAGCGATATAGAGGAAGGTATGGAAGGTGCGCGAAAACGGGGCGATATAGGGGAAGGTATGAGAGGTGCGCGAAGGCACAGCATTATAAGGGATGCTATGGGATCTGCGCGAATACACAACGATATAGGGGGCGTTATGAGATGTGCATGGAAACACGGCAATGTAGGGGAAGGTATAAGAGCTGCGCAAAAATACAGTGATATAGGAGAAGTTATGAGAGGTGCATGAAAACACAGCGATATAAGGGAAGGTATGAGAGGTGCAGGAAAACACAGCAATATTGGGGAAGATATGGGTGGTGCGCGAAAACCGGGCGATATAGGGGAAGTTATGAGAGGTGCGTGAAGGCACAGCGATATAGGGGATGCTATGAGAGGTGCGCGAAAACACCGTGATATAGGGGAAGACATGAGAGGTGCGCAAAAACAGGGCAATATAGTGGAACCTATGGGATGTGCACGAAACCACAACGATACAGGGGAATGTATCAGAGGTGCGAGAAAACACAGCGATATAGGGGACGCTATGGGACATGCGCAAATAAACAGTGATATGGGGAAGGTATGAGAGATGCGCAAAAACACGGCGATATAGGGGACGGTATGAGATTTGTATGAAGACACGGCGATATAGGGGAAGACATCAGAGGTGAGTAAAAACGGCAATATAGCGGAAGTTATGGGAGGTGCTCGAAAACAGGGCGATATAGGAGAAGGCATGAGAGGTGCGTGAAAACACAGCGATATAGGGGGAGGTATTAGAGGTGC
This sequence comes from Mobula birostris, assembly GCF_030028105.1. Classification (NCBI taxonomy): domain Eukaryota; kingdom Metazoa; phylum Chordata; class Chondrichthyes; order Myliobatiformes; family Myliobatidae; genus Mobula; species Mobula birostris. The sequence goes on from NW_027276243.1 coordinate 25,188, forward strand.
ACAAAACACAGCGATATAGGAGAAGGTATGGGAGTTGCGCCAAAACGGCGATATAGGGGAAGGTATGAGAGGTGTGCGAAGGCACAGCAATATAGGGGATGCTATGGGAGGTGCGCAAAAACACAGTGATATAGGGGATGCTATGAGAGGTGTGCAAAAACAGGGCAATATAGTGGAAGCTATGGGATGTGCGCGAAAACACGGCGATATAGGCGAATGTATCAGAGGTGCGAGAAAACACAGCGATATAGGGGACGCTATGGGACGTGCACGAAAACACAGTGATATAGGGGAAGTAATGAGAGGAGCGAAAACATACCGATGTCAGCGAAGCTATGGGAGGTGCGCGAAAACAGAGCGATATAGGGGACGGTATGAGATGTGCATGAATACATGGCGATATTGGGGAAGCCATGAGAGGTTCGCGAAAACACAATGATATAGGGGAAGGTATGAGAGGCGTGCAAAAACACAGTGATATAGGAGAAGTTATGAGAGGTGGGTGACAGCACAGCAATATAGTTGAAGGTATGAGAGGTGCACGAAAACACAGCGATATCGGGGAAGTTATGGGAAGTGAGCGAAAACAGGGCGATATAGGGGAAGGTATGAGAGGTACGCGAAGGCACAGTTATATTGGGGATGCTATGGCAGGTGCGCGAATACACAGCGATATAGGGGACGTTATCAGATGTGCATGAAAACACGGCAATATAGGGGAAGGTATGAGAGGTGCGCAAAAATACAGCGATATAGCAGAATTTACGAGAGGTGCGTGAAAACACAGCGATATAGGGGAGGTATGGGAGGTGCGCGAAAACAGGGCGATATAGGGGAAGGTATGAGAGGTGCGCGAAGGCACAGTGATATATGGGATTCTATTGGAGGTGCATGAATACACAGCAATATAGGGGACGTTATGAGACTTGCATAAAAACACGGCGATATAGGGGAAATTATGAGCGGTGCGCAAAAATACAGCAATATAGGAGAAGTTATGAGAGGTGAGTGAAAACAGCGATTTAGGGGGAGGTATGGGAGGTGCTCGAAAACAGGGCGATGTAGGGGAAGGTATGACAGGAGTGTGAAGACACAGCAATATAGGGGATGGTATGGGAGGTGCGCGAAAACACAGTGATATAGCGGAAGGCATGAGAGGTGCGTGAAAGTAGCGCAATATAGTGGAAGCTATGAGAGGTGAGCAAAAACACGGCGATAAAAGTGAATCTATGGGATGTGCGCAAAAACACAGCGATATAGGGGAAGGTATGAGAGGTGCGCAAGGCACAGCAATATAGGGGATGCTATGGGAGATGCATGAATACACAGCGATATACGGGACGTTATGAGATGTGCATGAAAACGCAGCGATATTAGGGAAGGTATGAGAGGTTCAAAAAACACAGCAATATAGGAGAAGTTATGAGAGGTGCATGAAAACACAGCGATATAGGGGAAGGTATGAGAGCTGTGCGAAAACAGGGCAATATGGGGAAGGTATGAGACGTGTGCGAAAACACGGCGATATGGGAGAATGTATCAGAGGTGCAAGAAAACACAGCGAAATAGGGGAAGAAATGAGAGGAGCGAAAACATAGCGATCTAGGTGAAGACATGAGAGGTGCGCGAAAACACGGCTATATAGGGGAAGCTATGAAAGGTGAGCAAAAACACGGCGATATAGGGGAAGCTGTGAGAGGTGTGCAATAACACAGCGATAAAGTTGAATCTATGGGATGTGTGCGAAAAGACAGCGATATAGGGGAAGGTACAGCGATATAGGGGATGCTATGGGAGGTGCTTGAATACAGAGCGATATAGGGGACGTTATGAGATGTGCATTAAAATGCAGCGATATTAGGGATGATATAAGAGGTGAACAAAAACACAGCGATATAAGAGAACTTATGAGAGGTGTGTGAAAACACAGCGATATAGGGGAAGGTATGAGAGGTGCACGAAAACACAGCGACATAGGGGAAGGTATGAGAGGTGCGCGAAAACACGGCGATATAGGGGAAATTATGAGAGGTGCGCGAAAACACGGCGATACAGTGGAATGTATCAGAGGTGCGAGAAAGCACAGCGATATAGGGGACGTTATGAGATGTGCGCGAAAACACGGCGATATGGGAGAATGTATCAGAGGTGCGAGAAAACACAGTGATATAGGGGAAGTAATGAGAGGAGCGCGAAAACACGGCGATATGGGAGAATGTATCAGAGGTGCGAGAAAACACAGCGATATAGGGGAAGTAATGAGAGGAGCGAAAACATAGCGATCTTAGTGAAGACATGAGAGGTGCGCGAAAACACGGCGATATAGGGGAAGCTATGAGAGGTGAGCAAAAACGCGGCGATATAGGGGAAGCTGTGAGAGATGTGCAATAATACAGCGATAAAGTTGAATCTATGGGATGTGCGCGAAAAGACAGCGATATAGGGGAAGGTATGAGAGGTGCGCAAGGCACAGCGATATAGGGGATGCTATGGGATGTGCGTGAAAACATAGCGATATGGGGACATTATGAGATGTGCATTAAAACGCAGCGATATTAGGGAGATATAATAGGTGCACAAAAACACAGTGATATAGGAGAAGTTAGAGGTGTGCGAAAACACAGCAATATAGGGGAAGGTATGAGAGGTGCACGAAAACACAACGATATAGGGGAAGGAATGAGAGGTGCACGAAGGCACAGCGATATAGGGGATTCTATGGGAGGTGGGCGAATACACAGCGATATAGGGGACGTTATGAGATGTGCATAAAAACACGGTGATATAGGGGAAGTTATGAGAGGTGCGCAAAAATACAGCAATATAGGAGAAGTTATGAGAGGTGAGTGAAAACACAGCGATATAGGAGGAGGTATGAAAGGTGCACGAATACACAGCGATATAGGGGAAGGTATGGGAGGTGCTTGAAAACAGGGCGATATAGGGGAAGGTATGAGATGAGTGCGAAGACACAGTAATATAGGGGATGCTATGGGACGTTCGCGAAAACACAGTGATATAGGGGAAGACATGAGAGGTGCGTGAAAGCAGGACAATATAGTGGAAGCTATGAGAGGTGAGCAAAAACACGGCGATATAGGGGAAGCTATGAGAGGTGAGCAATAACACAGCGATAAAGGTGAATCTATGGGATGTGTGCAAAAACACAGCTATATAGGGGAAGGTATGAGAGGTGTGCAAGGCACAGCGATATGGGGGATGCTATGGGATGTGCGCGAAAACACAGTGATATAGGAGACGGTATGAGATGTGCATGAAAACACGGCGATATAGGGGAAGCTATGAGAGGTGAGCAAAAACACGGCGATATAGGGGAAGCTGTGAAAGATGTGCAATAATACAGCGATAAAGTTGAATCTATGGGATGTGCGCGAAAAGACAGCGATATATGGGAGAATATACCAGAGGTGCGAGAATACACAGCGATATAGGGGAAGTAATGAGAGGAGCGAAAACATAGCGATCTAGGTGAAGACATGAGAGGTGCGTGAAAACACAGCGATATAGGGGAAGGTATGAGATGTGTGAAAAAATATAGCGATATAGGAGAACTTATGAGAGGTGCGAGAGAACACAACGAAATGGGGGAGGTATGAAAGGTGCACGAAAACACAGCGATATAGGGGAAGGTATGGTAGGTGCTCAAAAACACGGCGATATAGGGGAAGCTATGAGAGGTGTGCGAAAAAAGGGCGATATAGGGGAAGGTATGAGAGGTGCGCGAAGGCACAGTGATATAGGGTATGCTATGGGAGGTGCGCAAATAGACAGCGATATAGGGGACGTTGTGAGATGTGCATGAAAACACGGCAATATAGGGGAAGGTATGAGATGTGCGCAAAAGTACAGCGATATAGGAGAAGTTATGCGAGGTGCGTGAAAACACAGCGACATAGGGGAAGGTATGGGAGGTGCGCGAAAACAGGGCAATATAGGAGACGTTATGAGACGTGCATGAAAACAGGGTGATGTAGGGGAATGTATGAGAGGTGCCCGAAAACACAGCGATATAGGCGACGCTATGGGACGTGTGCAAAATCACGGCGATATAGGGGAAGGTATGAGAGGTGTGCGAGACTACGGCGATATAGGGAAAATCATGAGAGGTGCGCGAAAACACAGCAATAAAAGGGAAGTAATGAGAGGAGCGAAAATATAGCGATCTAGCTGAAGACATGAGAGGTGCGCGAAAAACGGCGATATAGGGGAAGCTATGAGAGGTGAGCAAAAACACGGCGATATAGGGGAAGCTGTGAGAGATGTGCAATAATACAGCGATAAAGTTGAATCTATGGGATGTGCGTGAAAAGACAGCGATATAGGGGAAGGTATGAGAGGTGCGCAAGGCACAGCGATATAGGGGATGCTATGGGATGTGCGTGAAAACATAGCGATATGGGGACATTATGAGATGTGCATTAAAACGCAGCGATATTAGGGAGATATAATAGGTGCACAAAAACACAGTGATATAGGAGAAGTTAGAGGTGTGCGAAAACACAGCAATATAGGGGAAGGTATGAGAGGTGCACGAAAACACAGCGATATCGGGGAAGTTATGGGAAGTGAGCGAAAACAGGGCGATATAGGGGAAAGTATTAGAGGTACGCGAAGGCACAGTTATATAGGGGTGCTATGGGAGGTGCACGAATACACAGCAATATAGGGGACGTTATGAGATGTGCATGAAAACACGGCAATATAGTGGAAGGTATGAGAGGTGCGAAAAATACAGCGTTATAGCAGAATTTATGAGAGGTGCGTGAAAACACAGCAATATAGGGCAAGGTATAAGAGGTGCACGAAAACACAGCAATATAGGGGGAGGTATGGGAGGTGCGTGAAAACAGGGAGATATAGAGGAAGCTATGAGAGGTGCGCGAAAACACGGTGATATGGGAGAATATACCAGAGGTGCGAGAATACACAGCGATATAGGGGAAGTAATGAGAGGAGCGAAAACATAGCGATCTAGGTGAAGACATGAGAGGTGCGTGAAAACACAGCGATATAGGGGAAGTAATGAGAGGAGCGAAAACATAGCGATCTAGGTGAAGACATGAGAGGTGCGTGAAACCACAGCGATATAGGGGAAGCTATGAGAGGTGAGCAAAAACACGGCGATATAGGGGAAGCTATGAGAGGTGAGCAATAACACAGCGATAAAGGTGAATCTATGGGATGTGTGCAAAAACACAGCTATATAGGGGAAGGTATGAGAGGTGTGCAAGGCACAGCGATATGGGGGATGCTATGGGATGTGCGCGAAAACACAGTGATATAGGAGACGGTATGAGATGTGCATGAAAACACGGCGATATAGGGGAAGCTATGAGAGGTGAGCAAAAACACGGCGATATAGGGGAAGCTGTGAAAGATGTGCAATAATACAGCGATAAAGTTGAATCTATGGGATGTGCGCGAAAAGACAGCGATATATGGGAGAATATACCAGAGGTGCGAGAATACACAGCGATATAGGGGAAGTAATGAGAGGAGCGAAAACATAGCGATCTAGGTGAAGACATGAGAGGTGCGTGAAAACACAGCGATATAGGGGAAGGTATGAGATGTGTGAAAAAATATAGCGATATAGGAGAACTTATGAGAGGTGCGAGAGAACACAACGAAATGGGGGAGGTATGAAAGGTGCACGAAAACACAGCGATATAGGGGAAGGTATGGTAGGTGCTCAAAAACACGGCGATATAGGGGAAGCTATGAGAGGTGTGCGAAAAAAGGGCGATATAGGGGAAGGTATGAGAGGTGCGCGAAGGCACAGTGATATAGGGTATGCTATGGGAGGTGCGCAAATAGACAGCGATATAGGGGACGTTGTGAGATGTGCATGAAAACACGGCAATATAGGGGAAGGTATGAGATGTGCGCAAAAGTACAGCGATATAGGAGAAGTTATGCGAGGTGCGTGAAAACACAGCGACATAGGGGAAGGTATGGGAGGTGCGCGAAAACAGGGCAATATAGGAGACGTTATGAGACGTGCATGAAAACAGGGTGATGTAGGGGAATGTATGAGAGGTGCCCGAAAACACAGCGATATAGGCGACGCTATGGGACGTGTGCAAAATCACGGCGATATAGGGGAAGGTATGAGAGGTGTGCGAGACTACGGCGATATAGGGAAAATCATGAGAGGTGCGCGAAAACACAGCAATAAAAGGGAAGTAATGAGAGGAGCGAAAATATAGCGATCTAGCTGAAGACATGAGAGGTGCGCGAAAAACGGCGATATAGGGGAAGCTATGAGAGGTGAACAAAAACACGGCGATATAGGGGAAGCTGTGAGAGATGTGCAATAATACAGCGATAAAGTTGAATCTATGGGATGTGCGTGAAAAGACAGCGATATAGGGGAAGGTATGAGAGGTGCGCAAGGCACAGCGATATAGGGGATGCTATGGGATGTGCGTGAAAACATAGCGATATGGGGACATTATGAGATGTGCATTAAAACGCAGCGATATTAGGGAGATATAATAGGTGCACAAAAACACAGTGATATAGGAGAAGTTAGAGGTGTGCGAAAACACAGCAATATAGGGGAAGGTATGAGAGGTGCACGAAAACACAGCGATATCGGGGAAGTTATGGGAAGTGAGCGAAAACAGGGCGATATAGGGGAAAGTATTAGAGGTACGCGAAGGCACAGTTATATAGGGGTGCTATGGGAGGTGCACGAATACACAGCAATATAGGGGACGTTATGAGATGTGCATGAAAACACGGCAATATAGTGGAAGGTATGAGAGGTGCGAAAAATACAGCGTTATAGCAGAATTTATGAGAGGTGCGTGAAAACACAGCAATATAGGGCAAGGTATAAGAGGTGCACGAAAACACAGCAATATAGGGGGAGGTATGGGAGGTGCGTGAAAACAGGGAGATATAGAGGAAGCTATGAGAGGTGCGCGAAAACACGGTGATATGGGAGAATATACCAGAGGTGCGAGAATACACAGCGATATAGGGGAAGTAATGAGAGGAGCGAAAACATAGCGATCTAGGTGAAGACATGAGAGGTGCGTGAAAACACAGCGATATAGGGGAAGTAATGAGAGGAGCGAAAACATAGCGATCTAGGTGAAGACATGAGAGGTGCGTGAAAACACAGCGATATAGGGGAAGGTATGAGATGTGCGAAAAAATATAGCGATATAGGAGAAATTATGAGAGGTGCGAGACAACACAACGAAATGGGGGAGGTATGAAAGGTGCACGAAAACACAGCAATATAGGGGAAGTTATGGGAGGTGCTCAAAAACACGGCGATATAGGGGAAGCTATGAGAGGTGTGCGAAAAAAGGGCGATATAGGGGTAGGTATGAGAGGTGCGCGAAGGCACAGTGATATAGGGTATGCTATGGGAGGTGCACAAATAGACAGCGATATAGGGGACGTTGTGAGATGTGCATGAAAACACAGCAATATAGGGGAAGGTATGAGATGTGCGCAAAAGTACAGCGATATAGGAGAAGTTATGCGAGGTGCGTGAAAACACAGCGACATAGGGGAAGGTATGAGAGGTGCACGAAAACACAGCGATTTAGGGGAAGGTATGGGAGGTGCGCGAAAACAGGGCGATATAGGGGACGTTATGAGACGTGCATGAAAACAGGGTGATGTAGGGGAAGGTATGAGAGGTGCCCGAAAACACAGCGATATAGGCGACGCTATGGGACGTGTGCAAAATCACGGCGATATAGGGGAAGGTATTAGAGGTGTGCGAGACCACGGCGATATAGGGAAAATCATGAGAGGTGCGCGAAAACACAGCAATATAGGGGAAGTAATGAGAGGAGCGAAAACATAGCGATCTAGCTGAAGACATGAGAGGTGCGCGAAAAACGGCGATATAGGGGAAATTATGAGAGGTGCGCAAAAACACGGCGATACAGGGGAATGTATCAGAGGTGCAAGAAAGCACAGCGATATAGGGGAAGTTATGAGATGTGCATGAAAACACAGCGATATAGTGGAAGATATGAGAGGTACACGAAGGCACAGCGATATAGGGGATGCTATGGGATGTGCGTGAAAACACAGTGATATAGGAGACAGTATGAGATGTGCATGAAAACACGGCGGTATAGGGGAAGCTATGATAGGTGCGCGAAAACACGGCGATATGGGAGAATGTATCAGAGGTGCGAGAAAACACAGCGATATAGGGGAAGTAATGAGAGGAGCGAAAACATAGCGATCTAGGTGAAGACATGAGAGGTGCGCAAAAACACGGCAATATAGGGGAAGCTATGAGAGGTGAGCAAAAACACGGCGATATAGGGGAAGCTTTGAGAGGTGTGCAATAACACAGCGATAAAGTTGAATCTATGGGATGTGCGCGTAAAGACAGCGATATAGGGGAAGGTATGAGAGGTGCGCAAGGCACAGCGATATAGGGCATGCTATGGGAGGTGCGTGAATACACAGCGATATAGGGGACGTTACGAGATGTGCATTAAAACGCAGTGATATAGGAGAAGTTATGAGAAGTGTGTGAAAACACAGCGATATAGGGGAAGGTATGAGAGGTGCACAAAAACACAGCGATATAGGGGAAAGAATGAGAGGTGCGCGAAAACACGGCGATATAGGGGAAATTATGAGAGGTGCGCGAGAACACGGCGATACAGGGGAATGTATCAGAAGTGCGAGAATGCACAGCGATATAGGGGACGTTATGAGATGTGCATGAAAACACAGTGATCTGGGGAAGATCTGAGAGGTACACGAAGGCACAGCGATATAGGGGATGCTATGGGATGTGCGTGAAAACACAGTGATATAGGAGACGGTATGAGATGTGCATGAAAACATGGCGATATAGGGGAAGCTATGAGAGGTGTGCGAAAATACGACAATACGGGAGAATGTATCAGAGGTCCGAGAAAACACAGCGATATAGGGGAAGTAATGAGAGGAGCGAAAACATAGCGATCTAGCTGAAGACATGAGAGGTGCGCGAAAACACGTCAATATAGGGGAAGCTATGAGAGGTGATCAAAAACAGGTCGATATGGGGAAGCTGTGAGAGGTGTGCAATAACACAGCGATAAAGTTGAATCTATGGGACATGCGCGTAAAGACAGCGATATAGGGGAAGGTATGAGAGGTGCGCAAGGCACAGCGATATAGGGGATGCTATGGGAGGTGCGTGAATACGCAGCGATATAGGGGACGTTATGAGATGTGCATTAAAACGCAGTGATATTAGGGAAGATATAAGAGGTGCACAAAAACACAGCGATATAGGAGAAGTTATGAGAGGTGTGTGAAAACACAGCGATATAGGGGAAGGTATGAGAGGTGCACAAAAACACAGCGATATAAGGGAAGGAATGAGAGGTGTGCGAAAACAGGGCGATATAGGGGAAGTATGAGAGGTGCGTGAAGGCACAGCGATATAGGGGATTCTATGGGAGGTGCGCGAATACACAGCGATATAGGGGACGTTATGAGAGGTGCGCAAAAATACAGCAATGTAGGAGAAGTTATGAGAGGTGAGTGAAAACACAGCGATATAGGAGGAGGTATGAAAGGTGCACGAAAACACAGCGATTTAGGGGAAGGTATGGAAGGTGCTCGAAAACAGGGCGATATAGGGGAAGGTATGAGAGGAGTGCGAAGACACAGCAATATAGGGGATGCTATGGGAGGTGCGCGAAAACACAGTGAGAAAGGGGAAGACATGAGAGGTGCGTGAAAGCAGGACAATATAGTGGAAGCTATGAGAGGTGAGCAAAAACACGGCGATATAGGGGAAGCTATGAGCGGTGAGCAATAACACAGCGATAAAGGTGAATCTATGGGATGTGGGCGAAAAGACAGCGATATAGGGGAAGGTATGAGAGGTGCACAAGGCACAGCGATATGGGGGATTCTATGGGAGGTGCGCGAATACTCAGCGATATAGGGGACGTTATGAGATGTGCATAAAAACACGGCGATATAGGGGAAGTTATTAGAGGTGCGCAAAAATACAGCAATATAGGAGAAGTTATGAGATGTGCGTGAAAACACCGATATAGGGGGAGGTATGGGAGGTGCTCGAAAACAGGGCGATATAGGTGAAGGTATGAGAGAAGTGCGAAGACACAGCCATATAGGGGATGCTAGAGGAGGTGCGCGAAAACACAGAGATATAGTGGAAGACATGAGAGGTGCGTGAAAGCAGGACAATATAGTGGAAGCTATGAGAGGTGAGCAATAACACAGTGATAAAGGTGAATCTACGGGGGTGTGTGCAAAAACACAGCTATATAGGGGAAGGTATGAGAGGTTCACAAAAACACAGTGACAGGAGAATGAATGGGAAGTGTGCGAAAACAGGGCGATATAGGCGAAGGTACGAGAAGTGCGCGAAGGCCCAGCAATATGTGGGAGGCTATGGGAGGTGCGCGACTACACAGTGATATGGGGACGTTATGAGATGTGCATAAAAACACAGCGATATGGGGGAAGTTATGAGAGGTGCGCAAAAATGCAGCAATATAAGAGAAGTTATGAGAGGTGCGTGAAAACACAGCGATATAGGGGAAGGTATGAGAGGTGTGCGAAAACAGAGCGATATAGTGGAAGGTGTGAGAGGTGCGCGAAAACACCGTGATATAGGGGAAGACATGAGAGGTGCGCAAAAACAGGGCAATTTAGTGGAAGCTATGGGATATGTGCGAAAATACGGCGATACAGGGAAATGTATCAGAGGTGCGAGAAAACACAGCGATATAGGGGACGCTATGGGACGTGCACAGAAAAACAGTGATATAGGGGAAGGTATGAGAGGTGTGCGAGAACACGGCAATATAGGGAAAATTGTAAGAGGTGTGCGAAAACATGTCAATACAGGGGAATGTATCAGAGGTGCGAGAAAACACAGCGATATAGGGGAAGTAATGATAGGAGCAAAAACATAGCGATATAGGTGAAGACATGCGAGGTGCGTGAAAACACGGCGATATAGGGGAAGCTATGAGAGGTGAGCAATAACACAGCAATCAAGGTGAAGCTATGGGCTGTGCGCAAAAACAGCGATGTAGGCAAAGCTATGGGAGGTGCAAGAAAACACAGCGAAATCGGGGAAGGTATGGGAGGTGTGCGAAAACAGGGCGATATAGGGGAAGGTATGAGAGGTGCGTGAAGGCACAGTTATATAGGGGATGCTACGGGATGTGCGCGAATGCACAGTGATATAGGGGAGTTTATGAGATGTGCATGAAAACACGGCAATTTATGGGAAGGTATGAGATGTGCGCAAAAGTACAGCGATGTAGGAGAAGCTATGAGAGGTGCGTGAAAACACAGCGATATAGGGGAAGGTATGAGAGGTGCACGAAAACACAGCAATATAGGGGAAGGTATGGGAGATGCGCGAAAACAGGGCGATATAGGGGACGTTATAAGATGTGCATGGAAACACATCAATATAGGGGAAGGTATGAGATGTGCGCAAAAATACAGCGATATAAGGGAACGTATGAGAGGTGCACGAAAACACAGCGATATAGGGGAAGGTATAAGAGGTGCGCGAAAACAAGGCGATATATTGGAAGGTATGAGAGGTGCCCGAAAACACAGCGATATAGGGGACGCTATGGGACGTGCGTGAAAGCACAGTGATATAGAGGAAGTAATGAGACGAGCGAAAACATAGCGATCTCAGCAAAGCTATGGGAGGTGCGCGAAAACACAGCGATAAAGGGGACGGTACGAGATGTGCATGTATACACGGCGATATTGGGGAAGCCATGAGAGGTGCGTGAAAACACAGCGATATATGGGAAGGTATGAGAGGTGTGCAAAAACAGCGATATAGGTGAAGTTATGAGAGGTGGGTGACAACACAGCGATATAGTGGAAGGAATGAGAGGTGCACGAAAACACAGCGATATCGGGGAAGTTATGGGAAGTGAGCGAAAACAGGGCGATATAGGGGAAAGTATGAGAGGTACGCGAAGGCACAGTTATATAGAGGTGCTATGGGAGGTGAACGAATACACAGCGATATAGGGACGTTAGGAGATGTGCATGAAAACACGGCAATATAGGGGAAGGTATGAGAGGTGCGAAAAAATACAGCGTTATAGCAGAATTTATGAGAGGTGCATGAAAACACAGCTATATAGGGCAAGATATGAGAGGTGCACGAAAACACAGCAATATAGGGGGAGGTACGGGAGGTGCGCAAAAACAGGGCGATATAGGGGATGGTATGAGAGGTGCGTGAAAACAGGGCAATATAGTGGAAGCTATGGGATGTGTGCGAAAACAGGGCGATATAGGGGAATGTATGAGAGGTGCCCGAAAACACAGCGATATAGGGGACGTTATGGGACGTGTGCCAAAACACGGCGATATTGGGGAGGACATGAGAGGTGTGCGAAAAGACAGCGATATAGGGGAAGATATGAGAGGCGTGCGAGAACACGGCGATATAGGGGAAATTATGAGAGGTGTGCGAAAACACAGCGATACGGGAGAATGTATCAGATGTGCGAGAAAACACAGCGATATAGGTGAAGTATTGAGAGGAGTGAAAACATAGCGATCTAGGTGAAGACATGAGAGGTGCGCGAAAACACGGCGATATAAGGGAAGCTATGAAAGGTGAGCAAAAACACAGCGATATAAGGGAATCTCTGAGAGGTGTGCAATAACACAGTGATTAAGTTGAATCTATGGGATATGTGCAAAAAGACAGCGATATAGGGGAATGTATGAGAGGTGCGCAAGGCACAGCAATATAGGGTATGCTACGGGAGGTGCGTGAATACACAGCGATATAGGTGACGTTATGAGATTTGCATGAAAACGCAGCGATATTAGGGAAGGTATGAGAGGTGCACAAAAACACAGCGATATAGGAGAATGAATGGGAGGTCCGCGAAAACAGGGCGATATAGGGGATGGTATGAGAGGTGCGCGAAAACAGGGCAATATAGTGGAAGCTATGGGATGTGCGCGAAAACAGGGCGATATAGGGGAATGTATGAGAGGTGCCCGAAAACACAGCGATATAGGGGACGCAATGGGACGTGTGCCAAAACACGGCGAAATAGGGGAAATTATGAGAGGTGCGCGAAAACACGGAGATACAGGGGAATGTATCAGAGGTGCGAGAAAGCACAGCGATATAGGGGACGTTATGAGATGTGCATGAAAACACAGCGATATAGGGGAAGCTATGAAAGGTAAGCAATAAGACAGCGATAAAGTTGCAGCTATGAGATGTGCGCGAAAACAGGGCAATATAGGGGATGCTATGAGAGGTGCGCGAAGTCACAGCGGTATAGGGGATGCTATGGGAGGTGCGTGAATACACAGTGATATAGGGGACGTTATCAGATGTGCATGAAAACACGGCGATATTGGGGAGGACATGAGAGGTGTGCGAAAAGACAGCGATATAGGGGAAGATATGAGAGGCGTGCGAGAACACGGCGATATAGGGGAAATTATGAGAGGTGTGCGAAAACACAGCGATACGGAGAATGTATCAGATGTGCGAGAAAACACAGCGATATAGGGGAAGTATTGAGAGGAGTGAAAACATAGCGATCTAGGTGAAGACATGAGAGGTGCGCGAAAAACACGGCGATATAGGGGAAGCTTTGAAAGGTGAGCAAAAACACGGCGATATAGGGGAAGCTCTGAGAGGTGTGCAATAAAACAGTGATTAAGTTGAATCTATGGGATATGTGCAAAAAGACAGCGATACAGGGAAATGTATGAGAGGTGCGAGAAAACACAGCGATATAGGGGACGCTATGGGACGTGCACAGAAAAACAGTGATATAGGGGAAGGTATGAGAGGTGTGCGAGAACACGGCAATATAGGGAAAATTGTAAGAGGTGTGCGAAAACATGTCAATACAGGGGAATGTATCAGAGGTGCGAGAAAACACAGCGATATAGGGGAAGTAATGATAGGAGCAAAAACATAGCGATATAGGTGAAGACATGCGAGGTGCGTGAAAACACGGCGATATAGGGGAAGCTATGAGAGGTGAGCAATAACACAGCAATCAAGGTGAAGCTATGGGCTGTGCGCAAAAACAGCGATGTAGGCAAAGCTATGGGAGGTGCAAGAAAACACAGCGAAATCGGGGAAGGTATGGGAGGTGTGCGAAAACAGGGCGATATAGGGGAAGGTATGAGAGGTGCGTGAAGGCACAGTTATATAGGGGATGCTACGGGATGTGCGCGAATGCACAGTGATATAGGGGAGTTTATGAGATGTGCATGAAAACACGGCAATTTATGGGAAGGTATGAGATGTGCGCAAAAGTACAGCGATGTAGGAGAAGCTATGAGAGGTGCGTGAAAACACAGCGATATAGGGGAAGGTATGAGAGGTGCACGAAAACACAGCAATATAGGGGAAGGTATGGGAGATGCGCGAAAACAGGGCGATATAGGGGACGTTATAAGATGTGCATGGAAACACATCAATATAGGGGGAAGGTATGAGATGTGCGCAAAAAATACAGCGATATAAGGGAACGTATGAGAGGTGCACGAAAACACAGCGATATAGGGGAAGGTATAAGAGGTGCGCGAAAACAAGGCGATATATTGGAAGGTATGAGAGGTGCCCGAAAACACAGCGATATAGGGGACGCTATGGGACGTGCGTGAAAGCACAGTGATATAGAGGAAGTAATGAGACGAGCGAAAACATAGCGATCTCAGCAAAGCTATGGGAGGTGCGCGAAAACACAGCGATAAAGGGGACGGTACGAGATGTGCATGTATACACGGCGATATTGGGGAAGCCATGAGAGGTGCGTGAAAACACAGCGATATATGGGAAGGTATGAGAGGTGTGCAAAAACAGCGATATAGGTGAAGTTATGAGAGGTGGGGTGACAACACAGCGATATAGTGGAAGGAATGAGAGGTGCACGAAAACACAGCGATATCGGGGAAGTTATGGGAAGTGAGCGAAAACAGGGCGATATAGGGGAAAGTATGAGAGGTACGCGAAGGCACAGTTATATAGAGGTGCTATGGGAGGTGAACGAATACACAGCGATATAGGGACGTTAGGAGATGTGCATGAAAACACGGCAATATAGGGGAAGGTATGAGAGGTGCGAAAAAATACAGCGTTATAGCAGAATTTATGAGAGGTGCATGAAAACACAGCTATATAGGGCAAGATATGAGAGGTGCACGAAAACACAGCAATATAGGGGGAGGTACGGGAGGTGCGCAAAAAACAGGGCGATATAGGGGATGGTATGAGAGGTGCGTGAAAACAGGGCAATATAGTGGAAGCTATGGGATGTGTGCGAAAACAGGGCGATATAGGGGAATGTATGAGAGGTGCCCGAAAACACAGCGATATAGGGGACGTTATGGGACGTGTGCCAAAACACGGCGATATTGGGGAGGACATGAGAGGTGTGCGAAAAGACAGCGATATAGGGGAAGATATGAGAGGCGTGCGAGAACACGGCGATATAGGGGAAATTATGAGAGGTGTGCGAAAACACAGCGATACGGGAGAATGTATCAGATGTGCGAGAAAAACACAGCGATATAGGTGAAGTATTGAGAGGAGTGAAAACATAGCGATCTAGGTGAAGACATGAGAGGTGCGCGAAAACACGGCGATATAAGGGAAGCTATGAAAGGTGAGCAAAAACACAGCGATATAAGGGAATCTCTGAGAGGTGTGCAATAACACAGTGATTAAGTTGAATCTATGGGATATGTGCAAAAAGACAGCGATATAGGGGAATGTATGAGAGGTGCGCAAGGCACAGCAATATAGGGTATGCTACGGGAGGTGCGTGAATACACAGCGATATAGGTGACGTTATGAGATTTGCATGAAAACGCAGCGATATTAGGGAAGGTATGAGAGGTGCACAAAAACACAGCGATATAGGAGAATGAATGGGAGGTCCGCGAAAACAGGGCGATATAGGGGATGGTATGAGAGGTGCGCGAAAACAGGGCAATATAGTGGAAGCTATGGGATGTGCGCGAAAACAGGGCGATATAGGGGAATGTATGAGAGGTGCCCGAAAACACAGCGATATAGGGGACGCAATGGGACGTGTGCCAAAACACGGCGAAATAGGGGAAATTATGAGAGGTGCGCGAAAACACGGAGATACAGGGGAATGTATCAGAGGTGCGAGAAAGCACAGCGATATAGGGGACGTTATGAGATGTGCATGAAAACACAGCGATATAGGGGAAGCTATGAAAGGTAAGCAATAAGACAGCGATAAAGTTGCAGCTATGAGATGTGCGCGAAAACAGGGCAATATAGGGGATGCTATGAGAGGTGCGCGAAGTCACAGCGGTATAGGGGATGCTATGGGAGGTGCGTGAATACACAGTGATATAGGGGACGTTATCAGATGTGCATGAAAACACGGCGATATTGGGGAGGACATGAGAGGTGTGCGAAAAGACAGCGATATAGGGGAAGATATGAGAGGCGTGCGAGAACACGGCGATATAGGGGAAATTATGAGAGGTGTGCGAAAACACAGCGATACGGGAGAATGTATCAGATGTGCGAGAAAACACAGCGATATAGGGGAAGTATTGAGAGGAGTGAAAACATAGCGATCTAGGTGAAGACATGAGAGGTGCGCGAAAACACGGCGATATAGGGGAAGCTTTGAAAGGTGAGCAAAAACACGGCGATATAGGGGAAGCTCTGAGAGGTGTGCAATAAAACAGTGATTAAGTTGAATCTATGGGATATGTGCAAAAAGACAGCGATACAGGGAAATGTATGAGAGGTGCGAGAAAACACAGCGATATAGGGGACGCTATGGGACGTGCACAGAAAAACAGTGATATAGGGGAAGGTATGAGAGGTGTGCGAGAACACGGCAATATAGGGAAAATTGTAAGAGGTGTGCGAAAACATGTCAATACAGGGGAATGTATCAGAGGTGCGAGAAAACACAGCGATATAGGGGAAGTAATGATAGGAGCAAAAACATAGCGATATAGGTGAAGACATGCGAGGTGCGTGAAAACACGGCGATATAGGGGAAGCTATGAGAGGTGAGCAATAACACAGCAATCAAGGTGAAGCTATGGGCTGGTGCGCAAAAACAGCGATGTAGGCAAAGCTATGGGAGGTGCAAGAAAACACAGCGAAATCGGGGAAGGTATGGGAGGTGTGCGAAAACAGGGCGATATAGGGGAAGGTATG
>NW_027276244.1:0-42411 GCF_030028105.1 Mobula birostris
AGTTTCAGGGCATGAGATTCAGGGCATGAGTTTCAGTGCAGTTAATTGAGGGCATGAGATACAGTGCACGAGTTTTAGAGCATGAGATTCAGGGCTTCATTTTCAGGGCAGGAGATTCAGGGCAGGTGTTTCAGTGCAGGAGTTTCAGGGCAGGAGATTCAGGGCATGAGAGTCAGGGCATGAGTTTCAGGGCATGAGATTCAGTGCAGGTGTTTCAGGGCATGAGATTCAGGGCATGAGTTTCAGTGCATGAATTTGAGGGCAGGAGTTTCAAGGCATGTGATTCAGGGGCATGAGTTTCAGTGCATGAGTTTGAGGGCATGAGATTCAGTGTACGAGTTTCAGAGCATGAGATTCAGGGCAATGAGATTCTGGGCATGAGTTTCAGGGCAGGAGATTCAGGGCAGGTGTTTCAGTGCAGGAATTTCAGGGCATGAGATTCAGGGCATGAGTTTTAGGACAGGAGATTCAGGGAATGATTTTCAGGGCATGCGTTTCAAGGCAGGAGTTTCAGGGTATGTAATTCAGGGCGTGAGTTTCAGGATATGAGATTCATGGCATGAGTTTCAGTGCAGGAGTTTCAGGGTATGAGATTCAGGGCATGAGTTTCAGGGCATGAGATTCAGGACAGGAGTTTCAAGGCATGAAATTCAGGGCTTGAGTTTCACTGCATGAGCTTGAGGGCAGGAGTTTCAGGGCATGAGATTCAGGGCATGAGTTTCAGGGGCATGAGATTCAGGCAGGAATTTCAGGGCATGTAATTCAGGGCATCAGTTTCTGGGCAGATGATTCAGGGCAGGAGTTTTAGGGCATGTGATTCAGGGCATGAGTTTCAGTGCATGAGTTTCAGGGCAGGAGATTCAGGGTATGAGATTTAGGGCATGAGTTTCAGTGCATGAGATTCAGGGCTTGAGTTTCAGGGCATGATTTTCAGGGCAGGAGATTCAGGGCAGGTGTTTCAGTGCAGGAGTTTCAGGGCATGAGCTTCAGGGCATGAGATTCAGGGCATGAGTTTTAGGATATGAGATTCATGGCATGAGTTTCAGTGCAGGAGATTCAGGGCATGAGTTTCAGTGCATAAGTTTGAGGGCAGGAGTTTCAAGGCATGAGATTCAGGGCATGAGATTCAGTGCACGAGTTGTAGAGCATGAGATTCAGGGCTTCATTTTCAGGGCAGGAGATTCAGGGCAGGTGTTTCAGTGCAGGAGTTTCAGGGCATGAGATTCAGGGCATGAGATTCAGGGCATGAGTTTCAGGACAGGAGATTCAGGGCATGAGTTTCAGGGCATGAGTTTCAGGGCATGAGTTTCAGGGCAGGAGTTTTCAGGGCATGTGATTCAGGGCGTGAGTTTCAGGGCATGAGATTCAGGGCAGGTGTTTCAGGGCATGTAATTCAGGGCATGAGTTTCTGGGCAGATGATTCAGGGCATTAGTTTTTAGGGCATGTGGTTCAGGGCATGAGATTCAGTGCATGAGTTTTCAGGGCAGGAGTTTCAGGGTATGTGATTTAGGGCATGAGTTTCAGGGCATGAGATTCAGGGCTTGAGTTTCAGGGCATGAGGTTCAGGGCATGAGTTTCAGGGCATGAGATTCAGGGCATGAGTTTCAGTGCAGGAACTTGAGGGCATGAGATTCAGTGCACGAGTTTCAGAGCATGAGATTCAGGGCATGAGATTCAGGGCATGAGTTTCAGTGCAGGAATTTCAGGGCATGAGATTCAGGGCATGAGATTCAGGGCATGAGTTTTAGGAAAGGAGATTCAGGGAATGAGTTTCAGGGCATGCGTTTCAAGGCAGGATTTTCAGGGTATGTAATTCAGGGCGTGAGTTTCAGGATATGAGATTCATGGCATGAGTTTCAGTGCAGGAGTTTCAGGGCATGAGATTCAGGGCATGAGTTTCAGGGCATGAGATTCAGGACAGGAGTTTCAAGGCATGATATTCAGGGCTTGAGTTTCACTGCATGAGTTTGAGGGCAGGAGTTTCAGGGCATGAGATTCAGGGCATGAGTTTCAGGGCATGAGATTCAGGGCAGGAATTTCAGGGCATGTAATTCAGGGCATGAGTTTCTGGGCAGATGATTCAGGGCAGGAGTTTTAGGGCATGTGATTCAGGGCATGAGTTTCAGTGCATGAGTTTCAGGGCAGGAGATTCAGGGCTTGAGTTTCAGGGCATGATTTTCAGGGCAGGAGATTCAGGGCAGGTGTTTAGGTGCAGGAGTTTCTGGGCATGAGATTCAGGGCATGAGATTCAGGGCATGAGTTTCAGGATATGAGATTCATGGCATGAGTTTCAGTGCAGGAGATTCAGGGCATGAGATTCAGGGCATGAGTTTCAGAGCATGAGATTCAGGGCATGATATTCAGGGCATGATTTTTCAGTGCAGGAGATTCAGGGCAGGTGTTTCAGTGCAGGAGTTTCAGGGCATGAGATTCAAGGCATGAGATTCAGGGCATGAGTTTCAGGACAGGAGATTCAGGGCATGAGTTTCAGGGCATGAGTTTCAGGGCATGAGATTCAGGGCATGAGATTCAGGGCTTCATTTTCAGGGCAGGAGATTCAGGGCAGGTGTTTCAGTGCAGGAGTTTCAGGGCACGAGATTCAGTGCATGAGATTCAGCGCATGAGTTTCAGGGCATGAGTTTCAGGGCATGAGTTTCAGGGCAGGAGTTTCAGGGCATGTGATTCAAGGCGTGAGTTTCAGGATATGAGATTCATGGCATGAGTTTCAGTGCAGGTGTTTCAGGGCATGAGATTCAGGGCATGAGTTTCAGTGCATGAGTTTGAGGGCAGGAGTTTCAAGGCATGAGATTCAGGGCATGAGTTTCAGTGCATGAGTTTGAGGGCAGGAGTTTCAGGCCATGAGATTAAGGGCATGAGTTTCAGGGCATGAGATTCAGGGCAGGTGTTTCAGGGCATGTAATTCAGGGCATGAGTTTCTGGGCAGATGATTCAGGGCATGAGTTTTAGGGCATGTGATTCAGGGCATGAGTTTCAGTGCATGAGTTTCAAGGCAGGAGTTTCAGGGTATGTGATGTAGGGCATGATTTTCAGGGCATGAGATTCAGGGCTTGAGATTCAGGGCATGAGTTTCAGAGCATGAGATTCAGGGCATGAGATTCAGGGCATGATTTTCAGGGCAGGAGATTCAGGGCAGGTGTTTCAGTGCAGGAGTTTCAGGGCATGAGATTCAGGGCATGAGATTCAGGGCATGAGTTTCAGGACGGGGGATTCAGGGCATGAGTTTCAGGGCACGAGATTCAGGGCATGAGATTCAGGGCATGAGTTTCAGGGCATGAGTTTCAGGGCAGGAGTTTCAGGGCATGTGATTCAAGGCATGAGTTTCAGTGCATGAGTTTCAGGGCAGGAGTTTCAGGATATGAGATTCATGGCATGAGTTTCAGTGCAGGTGTTTCAGGGCATGAGATTCAGGGCATGAGTTTCAGTGCATGAGTTTGAGGGCAGGAGTTTCAAGGCATGAGATTCAGGGCATGAGTTTCAGTGCATGAGTTTGAGGGCAGGAGTTTCTGGGCATGAGATTCAGGGCATGAGTTTCAGGGCATGAGATTCAGGGCAGGTATTTCAGGGCATGTAATTCAGGGCATGAGTTTCAGTGCATGAGTTTGAGGGCAGGAGTTTCAGGGTATGTGATTTAGGGCATGAGTTTCAGGGCATGAGATTCAGGGCTTGAGTTTCAGAGCATGAGGTTCAGGGCATGAGTTTCAGGGCATGAGATTCAGGGCTTGAGTTTCAGTGCAGGAACTTGAGGGCATGAGATTCAGTGCACGACTTTCAGAGCATGAGATTCAGGGCATGAGATTCAGGTCATGATTTTTCAAGGCAGGATATTCAGGGCAGGTGTTTCAGTGCAGGAGTTTCAGGACATGAGATTCAGGGCATGAGTTTCAGTGCAGTAACTTGAGGTCATGAGATTCAGTGCACGAGTTTCAGAGCGTGAAATTCAGGGCATGAGATTCAGGGCATGAGTTTCAGGGCAGGAGATTCAGGGCAGGTGTTTCAGTGCAGGAGTTTCAGGGCATGAGATTCAGGACATGAGATTCAGGGCATGAGTTTTAGGACAGGAGATTCAGGGCATGAGTTTCAGGGCATGAGTTTCAGGGCATGAGTTTCAGTGCAGGAGTTTCAGGGCATGAGATTCAGGGCATGAGTTTCAGGGCATGAGATTCAGGGCAGGTATTTCAGGGCATGTAATTTAGGGCATGCGTTTCTGGGCAGATGATTCAAGGCAGGAGTTTTAGGGCATGTGATTCAGGGCATGAGTTTCAGTGCATGAGTTTCAGGGCAGGAGATTCAGGGTATGAGATTTAGGGCATGAGTTTCAGAGCATGAGATTCAGGGCATGAGATTCAGGGTATGATTTTCAGGGCAGGAGATTCAGGGCAGGTGTTTCAGTGCAGGAGTTTCAGGGCATGAGATTCAGAGCATGAGATTCAGGGCATGAGTTTTAGGACAGGAGATTCAGGCATGAGTTTCAGGGCATGAGTTTCAGGGCAGGAGTTTCAGGGCATGTAATTCAGGGCGTAGTTTCAGGATATGAGATTCATGGCATGAGTTTGAGTGCAGGAGTTTCAGGGCATGAGATTCAGGGCATGAGTTTCAGGGCATGATATTCAGGGCAGGTATTTCAGGGCATGAGTTTCTGGCAGATGATTCAGGGCAGGAGTTTTAGGGCATGAGATTCAGGGCATGAGATTCAGGGCATGAGTTTCAGGGCATGAGATTCAGGGCAGGTATTTCAGGGCATGTAATTCAGGGCATGGTTTTCTGGGGCAGATGATTCAGGGCAGGAATTTTAGGGCATGTGATTCAGGGCATGAGTTTCAGTGCATGAGTTTCAGGGCAGTAGTTTCAGGGTATGTGATTTAGGGCATGAGTTTCAGGGCATGAGATTCAGGGCTTGAGTTTCAGGGCATGAGGTTCAGGGCATGAGTTTCAGGGCATGAGTTTCAGGGCAGGAGTTTTAGGGCATGTGATTCAGGGCATGAGTTTGAGTACATGAGTTTCAGGGCAGGGAGTTTCAGGGTATGTGATTTAGGGCATGAGATTCCGGGCATGAGATTCAGGGCATGAGTTTCAGAGCATGAGATTCAGGGCTTGAGATTCAGGGCATGATTTTCAGGGCAGGAGATTCAGGGCAGGTGTTTCAGTGCAGGAGTTTCAGGGCATGAGATTCAGGGCATGAGATTCAGGGCATGAGTTTCAGGACAGGAAATTCAGGGCATGAGTTTCAGGGCATGAGTTTCAGGGCAGGAGTTTCAGGGCATGAGATTCAGGGCATGATTTTCAGGGCAGGAGATTCAGGGCAGGTGTTTCAGTGCAGGAGTTTCAGGGCATGAGATTCAGGGCATGAGATTCAGAGCATGAGTTTCAGGACAGGAGATTCAGGGCATGAGTTTCAGGGCATGAGTTTCAGGGCATGAGATTCAGGGCATGAGATTCAGGGCTTCATTTTCAGGGCAGGAGATTCAGGGCAGGTGTTTCAGTGCAGGAGTTTCAGGGCACGAGATTCAGGGCATGAGATTCATGGCATGAGTTTCAGGGCATGAGTTTCAGGGCATGAGTTTCAGGGCAGGAGTTTCAGGGCATGTGATTCAAGGCGTGAGTTTCAGGATATGAGATTCATGGCATGAGTTTCAGTGCAGCTGTTTCAGGGCAAGAGATTCAGGGCATGAGTTTCAGTGCAGGAGTTTCAGGGCATGAGATTCAGGCATGAGTTTCAGGGCATGAGATTCAGGGCAGGTATTTCAGGGCATGTAATTCAGGGCATGAGTTTCTGGGCAGATGATTCAGGGCATGAGTTTCTAGGGCATGTGATTCAGGGCATGAGTTTCAGTGCATGAGTTTCAGGGCAGGAGTTTCAGGGCATGAGATTCAGGGCAGATATTTCAGGGCATGTAATTCAGGGCATGAGTTTCTGGTCAGATGATTCAGGGCATGAGTTTCAGGGCATGAGATTCAGGGCATGAGTTCAGTGCAGTTAATTGAGGGCATGAGATACAGTGCACGAGTTTTAGAGCATGAGATTCAGGGCTTCATTTTCAGGGCAGGAGATTCAGGGCAGGTGTTTCAGTGCAGGAGTTTCAGGGCAGGAGATTCAGGGCATGAGAGTCAGGGCATGAGTTTCAGGGCATGAGATTCAGTGCAGGTGTTTCAGGGCATGAGATTCAGGGCATGAGTTTCAGTGCATGAATTTGAGGGCAGGAGTTTCAAGGCATGTGATTCAGGGCATGAGTTTCAGTGCATGAGTTTGAGGGCATGAGATTCAGTGTACGAGTTTCAGAGCATGAGATTCAGGGCATGAGATTCTGGGCATGAGTTTCAGGGCAGGAGATTCAGGGCAGGTGTTTCAGTGCAGGAATTTCAGGGCATGAGATTCAGGGCATGAGTTTTAGGACAGGAGATTCAGGGAATGATTTTCAGGGCAATGCGTTTCAAGGCAGGAGTTTCAGGGTATGTAATTCAGGGCGTGAGTTTCAGGATATGAGATTCATGGCATGAGTTTCACTGCAGGAGTTTCAGGGTATGAGATTCAGGGCATGAGTTTCAGGGCATGAGATTCAGGACAGGAGTTTCAAGGCATGAAATTCAGGGCTTGAGTTTTCACTGCATGAGCTTGAGGGCAGGAGTTTCAGGGCATGAGATTCAGGGCATGAGTTTCAGGGCATGAGATTCAGGGCAGGAATTTCAGGGCATGTAATTCAGGGCATCAGTTTCTGGGCAGATGATTCAGGGCAGGAGTTTTAGGGCATGTGATTCAGGGCATGAGTTTCAGTGCATGAGTTTCAGGGCAGGAGATTCAGGGTATGAGATTTAGGGCATGAGTTTCAGTGCATGAGATTCAGGGCTTGAGTTTCAGGGCATGATTTTCAGGGCAGGAGATTCAGGGCAGGTGTTTCAGTGCAGGAGTTTCAGGGCATGAGCTTCAGGGCATGAGATTCAGGGCATGAGTTTTAGGATATGAGATTCATGGCATGAGTTTCAGTGCAGGAGATTCAGGGCATGAGTTTCAGTGCATAAGTTTGAGGGCAGGAGTTTCAAGGCATGAGATTCAGGGCATGAGATTCAGTGCACGAGTTGTAGAGCATGAGATTCAGGGCTTCATTTTCAGGGCAGGAGATTCAGGGCAGGTGTTTCAGTGCAGGAGTTTCAGGGCATGAGATTCAGGGCATGAGATTCAGGGCATGAGTTTCAGGACAGGAGATTCAGGGCATGAGTTTCAGGGCATGAGTTTCAGGCATGAGTTTCAGGGCAGGAGTTTCAGGGCATGTGATTCAGGGCGTGAGTTTCAGGGCATGAGATTCAGGGCAGGTGTTTCAGGGCATGTAATTCAGGGCATGAGTTTCTGGGCAGATGATTCAGGGCATTAGTTTTAGGGCATGTGGTTCAGGGCATGAGATTCAGTGCATGAGTTTCAGGGCAGGAGTTTCAGGGTATGTGATTTAGGGCATGAGTTTCAGGGCATGAGATTCAGGGCTTGAGTTTCAGGGCATGAGGTTCAGGGCATGAGTTTCAGGGCATGAGATTCAGGGCATGAGTTTCAGTGCAGGAACTTGAGGGCATGAGATTCAGTGCACGAGTTTCAGAGCATGAGATTCAGGGCATGAGATTCAGGGCATGAGTTTCAGTGCAGGAATTTCAGGGCATGAGATTCAGGGCATGAGATTCAGGGCATGAGTTTTAGGAAAGGAGATTCAGGGAATGAGTTTTCAGGGCATGCGTTTCAAGGCCAGGATTTTCAGGGTATGTAATTCAGGGCGTGAGTTTCAGGATATGAGATTCATGGCATGAGTTTCAGTGCAGGAGTTTCAGGGCATGAGATTCAGGGCATGAGTTTCAGGGCATGAGATTCAGGACAGGAGTTTCAAGGCATGATATTCAGGGCTTGAGTTTCACTGCATGAGTTTGAGGGCAGGAGTTTCAGGGCATGAGATTCAGGGCATGAGTTTCAGGGCATGAGATTCAGGGCAGGAATTTCAGGGCATGTAATTCAGGGCATGAGTTTCTGGGCAGATGATTCAGGGCAGGAGTTTTAGGGCATGTGATTCAGGGCATGAGTTTCAGTGCATGAGTTTCAGGGCAGGAGATTCAGGGCTTGAGTTTCAGGGCATGATTTTCAGGGCAGGAGATTCAGGGCAGGTGTTTAGGTGCAGGAGTTTCTGGGCATGAGATTCAGGGCATGAGATTCAGGGCATGAGTTTCAGGATATGAGATTCATGGCATGAGTTTCAGTGCAGGAGATTCAGGGCATGAGATTCAGGGCATGAGTTTCAGAGCATGAGATTCAGGGCATGATATTCAGGGCATGATTTTCAGTGCAGGAGATTCAGGGCAGGTGTTTCAGTGCAGGAGTTTCAGGGCATGAGATTCAAGGCATGAGATTCAGGGCATGAGTTTCAGGACAGGAGATTCAGGGCATGAGTTTCAGGGCATGAGTTTCAGGGCATGAGATTCAGGGCATGAGATTCAGGGCTTCATTTTCAGGGCAGGAGATTCAGGGCAGGTGTTTCAGTGCAGGAGTTTCAGGGCACGAGATTCAGTGCATGAGATTCAGCGCATGAGTTTCAGGGCATGAGTTTCCAGGGCATGAGTTTCAGGGCAGGAGTTTCAGGGCATGTGATTCAAGGCGTGAGTTTCAGGATATGAGATTCATGGCATGAGTTTCAGTGCAGGTGTTTCAGGGCATGAGATTCAGGGCATGAGTTTCAGTGCATGAGTTTGAGGGCAGGAGTTTCAAGGCATGAGATTCAGGGCATGAGTTTCAGTGCATGAGTTTGAGGGGCAGGAGTTTCAGGCCATGAGATTAAGGGCATGAGTTTCAGGGCATGAGATTCAGGGCAGGTGTTTTCAGGGCATGTAATTCAGGGCATGAGTTTCTGGGCAGATGATTCAGGGCATGAGTTTTAGGGCATGTGATTCAGGGCATGAGTTTCAGTGCATGAGTTTCAAGGCAGGAGTTTCAGGGTATGTGATGTAGGGCATGATTTTCAGGGCATGAGATTCAGGGCTTGAGATTCAGGGCATGAGTTTCAGAGCATGAGATTCAGGGCATGAGATTCAGGGCATGATTTTCAGGGCAGGAGATTCAGGGCAGGTGTTTCAGTGCAGGAGTTTCAGGGCATGAGATTCAGGGCATGAGATTCAGGGCATGAGTTTCAGGACGGGGGATTCAGGGCATGAGTTTCAGGGCACGAGATTCAGGGCATGAGATTCAGGGCATGAGTTTCAGGGCATGAGTTTCAGGGCAGGAGTTTCAGGGCATGTGATTCAAGGCATGAGTTTCAGTGCATGAGTTTCAGGGCAGGAGTTTCAGGATATGAGATTCATGGCATGAGTTTCAGTGCAGGTGTTTCAGGGCATGAGATTCAGGGCATGAGTTTCAGTGCATGAGTTTGAGGGCAGGAGTTTCAAGGCATGAGATTCAGGGCATGAGTTTCAGTGCATGAGTTTGAGGGCAGGAGTTTCTGGGCATGAGATTCAGGGCATGAGTTTCAGGGCATGAGATTCAGGGCAGGTATTTCAGGGCATGTAATTCAGGGCATGAGTTTCAGTGCATGAGTTTGAGGGCAGAAGTTTCAGGGTATGTGATTTAGGGCATGAGTTTCAGGGCATGAGATTCAGGGCTTGAGTTTCAGAGCATGAGGTTCAGGGGCATGAGTTTCAGGGCATGAGATTCAGGGCTTGAGTTTCAGTGCAGGAACTTGAGGGGCATGAGATTCAGTGCACGACTTTCAGAGCATGAGATTCAGGGCATGAGATTCAGGTCATGATTTTCAAGGCAGGATATTCAGGGCAGGTGTTTCAGTGCAGGAGTTTCAGGACATGAGATTCAGGGCATGAGTTTCAGTGCCAGTAACTTGAGGTCATGAGATTCAGTGCACGAGTTTCAGAGCGTGAAATTCAGGGCATGAGATTCAGGGCATGAGTTTCAGGGCAGGAGATTCAGGGCAGGTGTTTCAGTGCAGGAGTTTCAGGGCATGAGATTCAGGACATGAGATTCAGGGGCATGAGTTTTAGGACAGGAGATTCAGGCATGAGTTTCAGGGCATGAGTTTCAGGGCATGAGTTTCAGGGCAGGAGTTTCAGGGCATGTAATTCAGGGCGTGAGTTTCAGGATATGAGATTCATGGCATGAGTTTCAGTGCAGGAGTTTCAGGGCATGAGATTCAGGGCATGAGTTTCAGGGCATGAGATTCAGGGCAGGTATTTCAGGGCATGTAATTCAGGGCATGAGTTTCTGGGCAGATGATTCAGGGCATGAGTTTTAGGGCATGTGATTCAGGGCATGAGTTTCAGTGCATGAGTTTCAGGGCAGGAGTTTCAGGGTATGTGATTTAGGGCAATGAGTTTCAGGGCATGAGATTCAGGGCTTGAGTTTCAGGGAATGAGGTTCAGGGCATGAGTTTCAGGGCATGAGATTCAGGGCATGAGTTTCAGTGCAGGAACTTGAGGGCATGAGTTTCAGTGCACGAGTTTCAGAGCATGAGATTCAGGGCATGAGATTCAGGGCATGATTTTTAAGGCAGGAGATTCAGGGCTGGTGTTTCAGTGCAGGAGTTTCAGGGCATGAGATTCAGGGCATGAGATTCAGGGCATGAGTTTCAGGGCATGAGATTCAGGGCAGGTATTTCAGGGCATGTAATTCAGGGCATGAGTTTCTGGGCATGAGTTTCAGGGCAGGAGTTTCAGGGCATGTGATTCAAGGCGTGAGTTTCAGGATATGAGATTCATGGCATGAGTTTCAGTGCAGGTGTTTCAGGGCATGAGATTCAGAGCATGAGTTTCAGTGCATGAGTTTGAGGGCAGGAGTTTCAAGGCATGAGATTCAGGGCATGAGTTTCAGTGCATGAGTTTGAGGGCAGGAGTTTCAGGCCATGAGATTAAGGGCATGAGTTTCAGGGCATGAGATTCAGGGCAGGTGTTTCAGGGCATGTAATTCAGGGCATGAGTTTCTGGGCAGATGATTCAGGGCATGAGTTTTAGGGCATGTGATTCAGGGCATGAGTTTCAGTGCATGAGTTTCAGGGCAGGAGTTTCAGGGTATGTGATGTAGGGCATGATTTTCAGGGCATGAGATTCAGGGCTTGAGATTCAGGGCATGAGTTTCAGAGCATGAGATTCAGGGCATGAGATTCAGGGCATGATTTTCAGGGCAGGAGATTCAGGGCAGGTGTTTCAGTGCAGGAGTTTCAGGCATGAGATTCAGGGCATGAGATTCAGGGCATGAGTTTCAGGACGGGAGATTCAGGCATGAGTTTCAGGGCATGAGTTTCAGGGCATGAGATTCAGGGCATGAGATTCAGGGCTTCATTTTCAGGGCAGGAGATTCAGGTCAGGTGTTTCAGTGCAGGAGTTTCAGGGCACGAGATTCAGGGCATGAGATTCAGGGCATGAGTTTCAGGGCATGAGTTTCACGGCAGGAGTTTCAGGGCATGTGATTCAATGCATGAGTTTCAGTGCATGAGTTTCAGGGCAGGAGTTTCAGGATATGAGATTCATGGCATGAGTTTCAGTGCAGGTGTTTCAGGGCATGAGATTCAGGGCATGAGTTTCAGTGCATGCGTTTGCGGGCAGGAGTTTCAAGGCATGAGATTCAGGGCATGAGTTTCAGTGCATGAGTTTGAGGGCAGGAGTTTCTGGCATGAGATTCAGGGCATGAGTTTCAGGGCATGAGATTCAGGGCAGGTATTTCAGGGCATGTAATTCAGTGCATGAGTTTCTGGGCAGATGATTCAGGGCAGCAGTTTCAGGGTATGTGATTTAGGGCATGAGTTTCAGGGCATGAGATTCAGGGCTTGAGTTTCAGAGCATGAGGTTCAGGGCATGAGTTTCAGGGCATGAGATTCAGGGCTTGAGTTTCAGTGCAGGAACTTGTGGGCATGAGATTCAGTGCACGAGTTTCAGAGCATGAGATTCAGGTCATGATTTTCAAGGCAGGATATTCAGGGCAGGTGTTTCAGTGCAGGAGTTTCAGGACATGAGATTCAGGGCATGAGTTTCAGTGCAGTAACTTGAGGTCATGAGATTCAGTGCACGAGTTTCAGAGCGTGAAATTCAGGGCATGAGATTCAGGGCATGAGTTTCAGGGCAGGAGATTCAGGGCAGGTGTTTCAGTGCAGGAGTTTCAGGGCATGAGATTCAGGACATGAGATTCAGGGCATGAGTTTTAGGACAGGAGATTCAGGGCATAAGTTTCAGGGCATGAGTTTCAGGGCATGAGTTCAGGGCAGGAGTTTCAGGGCATGTAATTCAGGGCGGTGAGTTTCAGGATATGAGATTCATGGCATGAGTTTCAGTGCAGGAGTTTCAGGGCATGAGATTCAGGGCATGAGTTTCAGGGCATGAGATTCAGGGCAGGTATTTCAGGGCATGTAATTCAGGGCATGAGTTTCTGGGCAGATGATTCAGGGCATGAGTTTTAGGGCATGTGATTCAGGGCATGAGTTTCAGTGCATGAGTTTCAGGGCAGGAGTTTCAGGGTATGTGATTTAGGGCATGAGTTTCAGGGCATGAGATTCAGGGCTTGAGTTTCAGGGAATGAGGTTCAGGGCATGATTTTTAAGGCAGGAGATTCAGGGCTGGTGTTTCAGTGCAGGAGTTTCAGGGCATGAGATTCAGGGCATGAGATTCAGGGCATGAGTTTCAGGGCATGAGATTCAGGGCAGGTATTTCAGGGCATGTAATTCAGGGCATGAGTTTCTGGGCATGAGTTTCAGGGCAGGAGTTTCAGGGCATGTGATTCAAGGCGTGAGTTTCAGGATATGAGATTCATGGCATGAGTTTCAGTGCAGGTGTTTCAGGGCATGAGATTCAGAGCATGAGTTTCAGTGCATGAGTTTGAGGGCAGGAGTTTCAAGGCATGAGATTCAGGGCATGAGTTTCAGTGCATGAGTTTGAGGGCAGGAGTTTCAGGCCATGAGATTAAGGGCATGAGTTTCAGGGCATGAGATTCAGGGCAGGTGTTTTCAGGGCATGTAATTCAGGGCATGAGTTTCTGGGCAGATGATTCAGGGCATGAGTTTTAGGGCATGTGATTCAGGGCATGAGTTTCAGTGCATGAGTTTCAGGGCAGGAGTTTCAGGGTATGTGATGTAGGGCATGATTTTCAGGGCATGAGATTCAGGGCTTGAGATTCAGGGCATGAGTTTCAGAGCATGAGATTCAGGCATGAGATTCAGGGCATGATTTTCAGGGCAGGAGATTCAGGGCAGGTGTTTCAGTGCAGGAGTTTCAGGGCATGAGATTCAGGGCATGAGATTCAGGGCATGAGTTTCAGGACGGGAGATTCAGGGCATGAGTTTCAGGGCATGAGTTTCAGGGCATGAGATTCAGGGCATGAGATTCAGGGCTTCATTTTCAGGGCAGGAGATTCAGGTCAGGTGTTTCAGTGCAGGAGTTTCAGGGCACGAGATTCAGGGCATGAGATTCAGGGCATGAGTTTCAGGGCATGAGTTTCACGGCAGGAGTTTCAGGGCATGTGATTCAAGGCATGAGTTTCAGTGCATGAGTTTCAGGGCAGGAGTTTCAGGATATGAGATTCATGGCATGAGTTTCAGTGCAGGTGTTTCAGGGCATGAGATTCAGGGCATGAGTTTCAGTGCATGCGTTTGCGGGCAGGAGTTTCAAGGCATGAGATTCAGGGCATGAGTTTCAGTGCATGAGTTTGAGGGCAGGAGTTTCTGGGCATGAGATTCAGGGCATGAGTTTCAGGGCATGAGATTCAGGGCAGGTATTTCAGGGCATGTAATTCAGGGCATGAGTTTCTGGGCAGATGATTCAGGGCAGCAGTTTCAGGGTATGTGATTTAGGGCATGAGTTTCAGGGCATGAGATTCAGGGCTTGAGTTTCAGAGCATGAGGTTCAGGGCATGAGTTTCAGGGCATGAGATTCAGGGCTTGAGTTTCAGTGCAGGAACTTGTGGGCATGAGATTCAGTGCACGAGTTTCAGAGCATGAGATTCAGGTCATGATTTTCAAGGCAGGATATTCAGGGCAGGTGTTGCAGTGCAGGAGTTTCAGGACATGAGATTCAGGGCATGAGTTTCAGTGCAGTAACTTGAGGTCATGAGATTCAGTGCACGAGTTTCAGAGCGTGAAATTCAGGGCATGAGATTCAGGGCATGAGTTTCAGGGCAGGGAGATTCAGGGCAGGTGTTTCAGTGCAGGAGTTTCAGGGCATGAGATTCAGGACATGAGATTCAGGGCATGAGTTTTAGGACAGGAGATTCAGGGCATGAGTTTTAGGGCATGTGATTCAGGGCATGAGTTTCAGGGCATGAGATTCAGGGCAGGTATTTCAGGGCATGAGATTCAGGGCTTGAGATTCAGGGCATGAGTTTCAGAGCATGAGATTCAGGGCATGAGATTCAGGGCATGATTTTCAGGGCAGGAGATTCAGGGCAGGTGTTTCAGTGCAGGAGTTTCAGGGCATGAGATTCAGGGCATGAGATTCAGGGCATGAGTTTCAGGACGGGAGATTCAGGGCATGAGTTTCAGGGCATGAGTTTCAGGGCATGAGATTCAGGGCATGAGATTCAGGGCTTCATTTTCAGGGCAGGAGATTCAGGGCAGGTGTTTCAGTGCAGGAGTTTCAGGGCACGAGATTCAGGGCATGAGATTCAGGGCATGATTTTTCAGGGCATGAGTTTCAGGGCAGGAGTTTCAGGGCATGAGTTTCAGAGCATGAGATTCAGGGCATGAGATTCAGGGCATGATTTTCAGGGCAGGAGATTCAGGGCAGGTGTTTCAGTGCAGGAGTTTCAGGGCATGAGATTCAGGGCATGAGATTCAGGGCATGAGTTTCAGGACGGGGGATTCAGGGCATGAGTTTCAGGGCACGAGATTCAGGGCATGAGATTCAGGGCATGAGTTTCAGGGCATGAGTTTCAGGGCAGGAGTTTCAGGGCATGTGATTCAAGGCATGAGTTTCAGTGCATGAGTTTCAGGGCAGGAGTTTCAGGATATGAGATTCATGGCATGAGTTTCAGTGCAGGTGTTTCAGGGCATGAGATTCAGGGCATGAGTTTCAGTGCATGAGTTTGAGGGCAGGAGTTTCAAGGCATGAGATTCAGGGCATGAGTTTCAGTGCATGAGTTTGAGGGCAGGAGTTTCTGGGCATGAGATTCAGGGCATGAGTTTCAGGGCATGAGATTCAGGGCAGGTATTTCAGGGCATGTAATTCAGGGCATGAGTTTCTGGGCAGATGATTCAGGGCAGGAGTTTCAGGGTATGTGATTTAGGGCATGAGTTTCAGGGCATGAGATTCAGGGCTTGAGTTTCAGAGCATGAGGTTCAGGGCATGAGTTTCAGGGCATGAGATTCAGGGCTTGAGTTTCAGTGCAGGAACTTGAGGGCATGAGATTCAGTGCACGACTTTCAGAGCATGAGATTCAGGGCATGAGATTCAGGTCATGATTTTCAAGGCAGGATATTCAGGGCAGGTGTTTCAGTGCAGGAGTTTCAGGACATGAGATTCAGGGCATGACTTTCAGTGCAGTAACTTGAGGTCATGAGATTCAGTGCACTAGTTTCAGAGCGTGAAATTCAGGGCATGAGATTCAGGCATGAGTTTCAGGGCAGGAGATTCAGGGCAGGTGTTTCAGTGCAGGAGTTTCAGGGCATGAGATTCAGGACATGAGATTCAGGGCATGAGTTTTAGGACAGGAGATTCAGGGCATGAGTTTCAGGGCTTGAGTTTCAGGGCATGAGTTTCAGGGCAGGAGTTTCAGGGCATGTAATTCAGGGCGTGAGTTTCAGGATATGAGATTCATGGCATGAGTTTCAGTGCAGGAGTTTCAGGGCATGAGATTCAGGGCATGAGTTTCAGGGCATGAGATTCAGGGCAGGTATTTCAGGGCATGTAATTCAGGGCATGAGTTTCTGGGCAGATGATTCAGGGCATGAGTTTTAGGGCATGTGATTCAGGGCATGAGTTTCAGTGCATGAGTTTCAGGGCAGGAGTTTCAGGGTATGTGATTTAGGGCATGAGTTTCAGGGCATGAGATTCAGGGCTTGAGTTTCAGGGAATGAGGTTCAGGGCATGAGTTTCAGGGCATGAGATTCAGGGCATGAGTTTCAGTGCAGGAACTTGAGGGCATGAGATTCAGTGCACGAGTTTCAGAGCATGTGATTCAGGGCATGAGATTCAGGGCATGATTTTTAAGGCAGGAGATTCAGGGCTGGTGTTTCAGTGCAGGAGTTTCAGGGCATGAGATTCAGGGCATGAGATTCAGGGCATGAGTTTCAGGGCATGAGATTCAGGGCAGGTATTTCAGGGCATGTAATTCAGGGCATGAGTTTCTGCGCATGAGTTTCAGGGCAGGAGTTTCAGGGCATGAGATTCAAGGCGTGAGTTTCAGGATATGAGATTCATGGCATGAGTTTCAGTGCAGGTGTTCAGGGCATGAGATTCAGAGCATGAGTTTCAGTGCATGAGTTTGAGGGCAGGAGTTTCAAGGCATGAGATTCAGGGCATGAGTTTCAGTGCATGAGTTTGAGGGCAGGAGTTTCAGGCCATGAGATTAAGGGCATGAGTTTCAGGGCATGAGATTCAGGGCAGGTGTTTCAGGGCATGTAATTCAGGGCATGAGTTTCTGGGCAGATGATTCAGGGCATGAGTTTTAGGGCATGTGATTCAGGGCATGAGTTTCAGTGCATGAGTTTCAGGGCAGGAGTTTCAGGGTATGTGATGTAGGGCATGATTTTCAGGGCATGAGATTCAGGGCTTGAGATTCAGGGCATGAGTTTCAGAGCATGAGATTCAGGGCATGAGATTCAGGCATGATTTTCAGGGCAGGAGATTCAGGGCAGGTGTTTCAGTGCAGGAGTTTCAGGGCATGAGATTCAGGGCATGAGATTCAGGGCATGAGTTTCAGGACGGGAGATTCAGGGCATGAGTTTCAGGGCATGAGTTTCAGGGCATGAGATTCAGGGCATGAGATTCAGGGCTTCATTTTCAGGGCAGGAGATTCAGGTCAGGTGTTTCAGTGCAGGAGTTTCAGGGCACGAGATTCAGGGCATGAGATCAGGGCATGAGTTTCAGGGCATGAGTTTCACGGCAGGAGTTTAAGGGCATGTGATTCAAGGCATGAGTTTCAGTGCATGAGTTTCAGGGCAGGAGTTTCAGGATATGAGATTCATGGCATGAGTTTCAGTGCAGGTGTTTCAGGGCATGAGATTCAGGGCATGAGTTTCAGTGCATGAGTTTGCGGGCAGGAGTTTCAAGGCATGAGATTCAGGGCATGAGTTTCAGTGCATGAGTTTGAGGGCAGGAGTTTCTGGGCATGAGATTCAGGGCATGAGTTTCAGGGCATGAGATTCAGGGCAGGTATTTCAGGGCATGTAATTCAGGGCATGAGTTTCTGGGCAGATGATTCAGGGCAGCAGTTTCAGGGTATGTGATTTAGGGCATGAGTTTCAGGGCATGAGATTCAGGGCTTGAGTTTCAGAGCATGAGGTTCAGGGCATGAGTTTCAGGGCATGAGATTCAGGGCTTGAGTTTCAGTGCAGGAACTTGTGGGCATGAGATTCAGTGCACGAGTTTCAGAGCATGAGATTCAGGTCATGATTTTCAAGGCAGGATATTCAGGGCAGGTGTTTCAGTGCAGGAGTTTCAGGACATGAGATTCAGGGCATGAGTTTCAGTGCAGTAACTTGAGGTCATGAGATTCAGTGCACGAGTTTCAGAGCGTGAAATTCAGGGCATGAGATTCAGGGCATGAGTTTCAGGGCAGGAGATTCAGGGCAGGTGTTTCAGTGCAGGAGTTTCAGGGCATGAGATTCAGGACATGAGATTCAGGGCATGAGTTTTAGGACAGGAGATTCAGGGCATGAGTTTTAGGGCATGTGATTCAGGGCATGAGTTTCAGGGCATGAGATTCAGGGCAGGTATTTCAGGGCATGAGATTCAGGGCTTGAGATTCAGGGCATGAGTTTCAGAGCATGAGATTCAGGGCATGAGATTCAGGGCATGATTTTCAGGGCTGGAGATTCAGGGCAGGTGTTTCAGTGCAGGAGTTTCAGGGCATGAGATTCAGGGCATGAGATTCAGGGCATGAGTTTCAGGACGGGAGATTCAGGGCATGAGTTTCAGGGCATGAGTTTCAGGGCATGAGATTCAGGGCATGAGATTCAGGGCTTCATTTTCAGGGCAGGAGATTCAGGGCAGGTGTTTCAGTGCAGGAGTTTCAGGGCACGAGATTCAGGGCATGAGATTCAGGGCATGAGTTTCAGGGCATGAGTTTCACGGCAAGGAGTTTCAGGGCATGTGATTCAAGGCATGAGTTTCAGTGCATGAGTTTCAGGGTAGGAGTTTCAGGATATGAGATTCATGGCATGAGTTTCAGTGCAGGTGTTTCAGGGCATGAGATTCAGGGCATGAGTTTCAGTGCATGAGTTTGAGGGCAGGAGTTTCAAGGCATGAGATTCAGGGCATGAGTTTCAGTGCATGAGTTTGAGGGCAGGAGTTTCTGGGGCATGAGATTCAGGGCATGAGTTTCAGGGCATGAGATTCAGGGCAGGTATTTCAGGGCATGTAATTCAGGGCATGAGTTTCTGGGCAGATGATTCAGGGCAGGAGTTTCAGGGTATGTGATTTAGGGCATGAGTTTCAGGGCATGAGATTCAGGGCTTGAGTTTCAGAGCATGAGGTTCAGGGCATGAGTTTCAGGGCATGAGATTCAGGGCTTGAGTTTCAGTGCAGGAACTTGAGGGCATGAGATTCAGTGCACGAGTTTCAGAGCATGAGATTCAGGTCATGATTTTCAAGGCAGGATATTCAGGGCAGGTGTTTCAGTGCAGGAGTTTCAGGACATGAGATTCAGGGCATGAGTTTCAGTGCAGTAACTTGAGGTCATGAGATTCAGTGCACGAGTTTCAGAGCATCAGATTCAGGGCATGAGATTCAGGGCATGAGTTTCAGGGCAGGAGATTCAGGGCAGGTGTTTCAGTGCAGGAGTTTCAGGGCATGAGATTCAGGACATGAGATTCAGGGCATGAGTTTTAGGACAGGAGATTCAGGGCATGAGTTTCAGGGCATGAGTTTCAGGGCATGAGTTTCAGGGCAGGAGTTTCAGGGCATGTAATTCAGGGCGTGAGTTTCAGGATATGAGATTCATGGCATGAGTTTCAGTGCAGGAGTTTCAGGGCATGAGATTCAGGGCATGAGTTTCAGGGCATGAGATTCAGGGCAGGTATTTCAGGGCATGTAATTCAGGGCATGAGTTTCTGGGCAGATGATTCAGGGCATGAGTTTTAGGGCATGTGATTCAGGGCATGAGTTTCAGTGCATGAGTTTCAGGGCAGAGTTTCAGGGTATGTGATTTAGGGCATGAGTTTCAGGGCATGAGATTCAGGGCTTGAGTTTCAGGGAATGAGGTTCAGGGCATGAGTTTCAGGGCATGAGATTCAGGGCATGAGTTTCAGTGCAGGAACTTGAGGGCATGAGATTCAGTGCACGAGTTTCAGAGCATGAGATTCAGGGCATGAGATTCAGGGCATGATTTTTAAGGCAGGAGATTCAGGGCTGGTGTTTCAGTGCAGGAGTTTCAGGGCATGAGATTCAGGGCATGAGATTCAGGGCATGAGTTTCAGGGCATGAGATTCAGGAGGTATTTCAGGGCATGTAATTCAGGGCATGAGTTTCTGGGCAGATGATTCAGGGCAGGAATTTTAGGGCATGTGATTCAGGGCATGTAATTCAGGGCATGAGTTTCTGGGCAGATGATTCAGGGCAGGAATTTTAGGGCATGTGATTCAGGGCATGAGTTTCAGTGCATGCGTTTCAGGGCAGTAGTTTCAGGGTATGTGATTTAGGGTATGAGTTTCAGGGCATGAGATTCAGGGCTTGAGTTTCAGGGCATGAGATTCAGGGCAGGAGTTTTAGGGCATGTGATACAGGGCACGAGTTTGAGTGCATGAGTTTCAGGGCAGGAGTTTCAGGGTATGTGATTTAGGGCATGAGTTTCAGAGCATGAGATTCAGGGCATGAGATTCAGGGCATAAGTTTTAGGACAGGAGATTCAGGGCATGAGTTTCAGGGCATGTCTTTCAGGGCATGAGTTTCAGGGCAGGAATTTCAGGGCATGTAATTCAGGGCGTGAGTTTCAGGATATGAGATTCATGGCATGAGTTTGAGTGCAGGAGTTTCAGGGCATGAGATTCAGGGCATGAGTTTCAGGGCATGAGATTCAGGGCAGGTATTTCAGGGCATGTAATTCAGGGCATGAGTTTCTGGGCAGATGATTCAGGGCAGGAGTTTTAGGGCATGAGATTCAGGGCATGAGATTCAGGGCATGAGTTTCAGGGCATGAGATTCAGGGCAGGTATTTCAGGGCATGTAATTCAAGGCATGATTTTCGGGGCAGATGATTCAGGGCAGGAATTTTAGGGCATGTGATTCAGGGCATGAATTTCAGTGCATGAGTTTCAGGGCAGTAGTTTCAAGGTATGTGATTTAGGGCATGAGTTTCAGGGCATGAGATTCAGGGCTTGAGTTTCTGGGCATGAGGTTCAGGGCATGAGTTTTAGGGCATGTGATTCAGGGCATGAGTTTGAGTGCATGAGTTTCAGGGCAGGAGTTTCAGGGTATGTGATTTAGGGCATGAGATTCCGGGCATGAGATTCAGGGCTTGAGTTTCAGGGCATGAGGTCAGGGCATGAGTTTCAGGTCAAGAGATTCAGGGCATGAGTTTCAGTGCAGGAACTTGAGGGCATGAGATTCAGGGCATGAGTTTCAGAGCATGAGATTCAGGGCTTGAGATTCAGGGCATGATTTTCAGGGCAGGAGATTCAGGGCAGGTGTTTCAGTGCAGGAGTTTCAGGGCATGAGATTCAGGGCATGAGATTCAGGGCATGAGTTTCAGGACAGGAAATTCAGGGCATGAGTTTCAGGGCATGAGTTTCAGGGCAGGAGTTTCAGGGCAGGAGTTTCAGGGCATGTCATTCAGGGCGTGAGTTTCAGGATATGAGATTCATGGCATGAGTTTCAGTGCAGGAGTTTCAGGGCATGAGATTCAGGGCTTGAGTTTCAGGGCATGAGGTTCAGGGCATGAGTTTCAGGACATGAGATTCAGGGCATGAGTTTCAGTGCAGGAACTTGAGGGCATGAGATTCAGGGCATGAGTTTCAGAGCATGAGATTCAGGGCATGAGATTCAGGGCATGATTTTCAGGGCAGGAGATTCAGGGCAGGTGTTTCAGTGCAGGAGTTTCAGGGCATGAGATTCAGGGAATGAGATTCAGGGCATGAGTTTCAGGACAGGAAATTCAGGGCATGAGTTTCAGGGCATGAGTTTCAGGGCAGGAGTTTCAGGGCATGTGATTCAGGGCGTGAGTTTCAGGATATGAGATTCATGGCATGAGTTGCAGTGCAGGAGTTTCAATGCATGAGATTCAGGGCATCAGTTTCAGAGCATGAGATTCAGGGTATGAGATTCAGGGCATAATTTTCAGGGCAGGAGATTCAGGGCAGGTGTTTCAGTGCAGGAGTTTCAGGGCATGAGATTCAGGGCATGAGATTCAGGGCATGAGTTTCAGGACAGGAGATTCAGGGCATGTGTTTCAGGGCATGAGTTTCAGGGCATGAGATTCAGGGCATGAGATTCAGGGCTTCATTTTCAGGGCAGGAGATTCAGGGCAGGTGTTTCAGTGCAGGAGTTTCAGGGCACGAGATTCAGGGCATGAGATTCAGGGCATGAGTTTCAGGGCATGAGTTTCAGGGCATGAGTTTCAGGGCATGTGATTCAAGGCGTGAGTTTCAGGATATGAGATTCATGGCATGAGTTTCAGTGCAGGTGTTTCAGGGCATGAGATTCAGGGCATGAGTTTCAGTGCATGAGTTTGAGGGCAGGAGTTTCAAGGCATGAGATTCAGGGCATGAGTTTCAGAGCATGAGATTCAGGGCATGAGATTCAGGGCATGATTTTCAGGGCAGGAGATTCAGGGCAGGTGTTTCAGTGCAGGAGTTTCAGGGCATGAGATTCAGGGCATGAGATTCAGGGCATGAGTTTCAGGACAGGAGATTCAGGGCATGAGTTTCAGGGCATGAGTTTCAGGGCATGAGATTCAGGGCATGAGATTCAGGGCTTCATTTTCAGGGCAGGAGATTCAGGGCAGGTGTTTCAGTGCAGGAGTTTCAGGGCACGAGATTCAGGGCATGAGATTCAGGGCATGAGTTTCAGGGCATGAGTTTCAGGGCATGAGTTTCAGGGCATGTGATTCAAGGCGTGAGTTTCAGGATATGAGATTCATGGCATGAGTTTCAGTGCAGGTGTTTCAGGGCAAGAGATTCAGGGCATGAGTTTCAGTGCATGAGTTTGAGGGCAGGAGTTTCAAGGCATGAGATTCAGGGCATGAGTTTCAGTGCATGAGATTCAGGGCAGGTATTTCAGGGCATGTAATTCAGGGCATGAGTTTCTGGGCAGATGATTCAGGGCATGTGTTTTAGGGCATGTGATTCAGGGCATCAGTTTCAGTGCATGAGTTTCAGGGCAGGAGTTTCAGGGTATGTGATTTAGGGCATGAGTTTCAGGGCATGAGATTCAGGGCTTGAGTTTCAGGGCATGAGGTTCAGGGCATGAGTTTCAGGGCATGAGATTCAGGGCTTGAGTTTCAGTGCAGGAACTTGAGGGCATGAGATTCAGTGCACGAGTTTCAGAGCATGAGATACAGGGCATGAGATTCAGGTCATGATTTTCAAGGCAGGAGATTCAGGGCAGGAGTTTCAGTGCAGTAACTTGAGGTCATGAGATTCAGTGCACGAGTTTCAGAGCGTGAGATTCAGGGCATGAGATTCATTGCATGAGTTTCAGGGCAGGAGATTCAGGGCAGGTGTTTCAGTGCAGGAGTTTCAGGGCATGAGATTCAGGACATGAGATTCAGGGCATGAGTTTTAGGACAGGAGATTCAGGGCATGAGTTTCAGGGCATGAGTTTCAGGGCAGGAGTTTCAGGGCAGGAGTTTCAGGGCATGTAATTCAGGGCGTGAGTTTCAGGATATGAGATTCATGGCATGAGTGTCAGTGCAGGAGTTTCAGGGCATGAGATTCAGGGCATGAGTTTCAGTGCATGAGATTCAGGGCAGGTATTTCAGGGCATGTAATTCAGGGCATGAGTTTCTGGGCAGATGATTCAGGGCATGAGTTTTAGGGCATGTGATTCAGGGCATGAGTTTCAGTGCATGAGTTTCAGGGCAGGAGTTTCAGGGTATGTGATTTAGGGCATGAGTTTCAGGGCATGAGATTCAGGGCTTGAGTTTCAGGGCATGAGGTTCAGGGCATGAGTTTCAGGGCATGAGATTCAGGGCATGAGTTTCAGTGGAGGAACTTGAGGGCATGAGATTCAGTGCACGAGTTTCAGAGCATGAGATTCAGGGCATGAGATTCAGGGCATGATTTTCAAGGCAGGAGATTCAGGGCTGGTGTTTCAGTGCAGGAGTTTCAGGGCATGAGATTCAGGGCATGAGATTCAGGGCATGAGTTTCAGGGCATGAGATTCAGGGCAGGTATTTCAGGGCATGTAATTCAGGGCATGAGTTTCTGGGCAGATGATTCAGGGCAGGAGTTTTAGGGCATGTGATTCAGGGCATGAGTTTCAGTGCATGAGTTTCAGGGCAGGAGTTTCAGGGTATGTGATTTAGGGCAAGAGTTTCAGGGCATGAGATTCAGGGCTTGAGTTTCAGGGCATGAGGTTCAGGGCATGAGTTTCAGGGCATGAGATTCAGGGCATGAGTTTCAGTGCAGTTAATTGAGGGCATGAGATTCAGTGCACGAGTTTTAGAGCGTGAGATTCAGGGCTTCATTTTCAGGGCAGGAGATTCAGGGCAGGTGTTTCAGTGCAGGAGTTTCAGGGCATGAGATTCAGGGCATGAGATTCAGGGCATGAGTTTCAGGACAGGAGATTCAGGGCATGAGTTTCAGGGTATGAGTTTCAGGGCATGAGTTTCAGGGCAGGAGTTTCAGGGCATGTGATTCAGGGCGTGAGTTTCAGGGCATGAGATTCAGGGCAGGTGTTTCAGGGCATGTAATTCAGGGCATGAGTTTCTGGGTAGATGATTCAGGGCATTAGTTTTAGGGCATGTGGTTCAGGGCATGAGATTCAGTGCATGAGTTTCAGGGCAGGAGTTTCAGGGTATGTGATTTAGGGCATGAGTTTCAGGGCATGAGATTCAGGGCTTGAGTTTCAGGGCATGAGGTTCAGGGCATGAGTTTCAGGGCATGAGATTCAGGGCATGAGTTTCAGTGCAGGAACTTGAGGGCATGAGATTCAGTGCACGAGTTTCAGAGCATGAGATTCAGGGCATGAGATTCAGGGCATGAGTTTCAGTGCAGGAATTTCAGGGCATGAGATTCAGGGCATGAGATTCAGGGCATGAGTTTTAGGAAAGGAGATTCAGGGAATGAGTTTCAGGGCATGCGTTTCAAGGCAGGAGTTTCAGGGTATGTAATTCAGGGCGTGAGTTTCAGGATATGAGATTCATGGCATGAGTTTCAGTGCAGGAGTTTCAGGGCATGAGATTCAGGGCATGAGTTTCAGGGCATGAGATTCAGGACAGGAGTTTCAAGGCATGAAATTCAGGGCTTGAGTTTCACTGCATGAGTTTGAGGGCAGGAGTTTCAGGGCATGAGATTCAGGGCATGAGTTTCAGGGCATGAGATTCAGGGCAGGAATTTCAGGGCATGTAATTCAGGGCATGAGTTTCTGGGCAGATGATTCAGGGCAGGAGTTTTAGGGCATGTGATTCAGGGCATGAGTTTCAGGGCATGATTTTCAGGGCAGGAGATTCAGGGCAGGTGTTTCAGTGCAGGAGTTTCTGGGCATGAGATTCAGGGCATGAGATTCAGGGCATGAGTTTCAGGATATGAGATTCATGGCATGAGTTTCAGTGCAGGAGATTCAGGGCATGAGATTCAGGGCATGAGTTTCAGAGCATGAGATTCAGGGCATGATATTCAGGGCATGATTTTCAGTGCAGGAGATTCAGGGCAGGTGTTTCAGTGCAGGAGTTTCAGGGCATGAGATTCAAGGCATGAGATTCAGGGCATGAGTTTCAGGACAGGAGATTCAGGGCATGAGTTTCAGGGCATGAGTTTCAGGGCATGAGATTCAGGGCATGAGATTCAGGGCTTCATTTTCAGGGCAGGAGATTCAGGGCAGGTGTTTCAGTGCAGGAGTTTCAGGGCATGAGTTTCAGGGCATGAGTTTCAGGGCAGGAGTTTCAGGGCATGTGATTCAAGGCGTGAGTTTCAGGATATGAGATTCATGGCATGAGTTTCAGTGCAGGTGTTTCAGGGCATGAGATTCAGGGCATGAGTTTCAGTGCATGAGTTTGAGGGCAGGAGTTTCAAGGCATGAGATTCAGGGCATGAGTTTCAGTGCAGTAACTTGAGGTCATGAGATTCAGTGCACGAGTTTCAGAGCGTGAAATTCAGGGCATGAGATTCAGGGCATGAGTTTCAGGGCAGGAGATTCAGGGCAGGTGTTTCAGTGCAGGAGTTTCAGGGCATGAGTTTCAGGGCATGAGTTTCAGGGCATGAGTTTCAGGGCAGGAGTTTCAGGGCATGTAATTCAGGGCGTGAGTTTCAGGATATGAGATTCATGGCATGAGTTTCAGTGCAGGAGTTTCAGGGCATGAGATTCAGGGCATGAGTTTCAGGGCATGAGATTCAGGGCAGGTATTTCAGGGCATGTAATTCAGGGCATGAGTTTCTGGGCAGATGATTCAGGGCATGAGTTTTAGGGCATGTGATTCAGGGCATGAGTTTCAGTGCATGAGTTTCAGGGCAGGAGTTTCAGGGAATGAGGTTCAGGGCATGAGTTTCAGGGCATGAGATTCAGGGCATGAGTTACAGTGCAGGAACTTGAGGGCATGAGATTCAGTGCACGAGTTTCAGAGCATGAGATTCAGGGCATGAGATTCAGGGCATGATTTTTAAGGCAGGATATTCAGGGCTGGTGTTTCAGTGCAGGAGTTTCAGGGCATGAGATTCAGGGCATGAGATTCAGGGCATGAGTTTCAGGGCATGAGATTCAGGGCAGGTATTTCAGGGCATGTAATTCAGGGCATGAGTTTCTGGGCAGATGATTCAGGGCAGGAATTTTAGGGCATGTGATTCAGGGCATGTAATTCAGGGCATGAGTTTCTGGGCAGATGATTCAGGGCAGGAATTTTAGGGCATGTGATTCAGGGCATGAGTTTCAGTGCATGCGTTTCAGGGCAGTAGTTTCAGGGTATGTGATTTAGGGTATGAGTTTCAGGGCATGAGATTCAGGGCTTGAGTTTCAGGGCATGAGATTCAGGGCAGGAGTTTTAGGGCATGTGATACTGGGCACGAGTTTGAGTGCATGAGTTTCAGGGCAGGAGTTTCAGGGTATGTGATTTAGGGCATGAGTTTCAGAGCATGAGATTCAGGGCATGAGATTCAGGGCATGAGTTTTAGGACAGGAGATTCAGGGCATGAGTTTCAGGGCATGTCTTTCAGGGCATGAGTTTGAGTGCAGGAGTTTCAGGGCATGAGATTCAGGGCGTGAGTTTCAGGGCATGAGATTCAGGGCAGGTATTTCAGGGCATGTAATTCAGGGCATGAGTTTCTGGGCAGATGATTCAGGGCAGGAGTTTTAGGGCATGAGATTCAGGGCATGAGATTCAGGGCATGAGTTTCAGGGCATGAGATTCAGGGCAGGTATTTCAGGGCATGTAATTCAAGGCATGATTTTCTGGGCAGATGATTCAGGGCAGGAATTTTAGGGCATGTGATTCAGGGCATGAGTTTCAGTGCATGAGTTTCAGGGCAGTAGTTTCAGGGTATGTGATTTAGGGCATGAGTTTCAGGGCATGAGATTCAGGGCTTGAGCTTCAGGGCATGAGGTTCAGGGCATGAGTTTCAGGGCATGAGTTTCAGGGCAGGAGTTTTAGGGCATATGATTCAGGGCATGAGTTTGAGTGCATGAGTTTCAGGGCAGGAGTTTCAGGGTATGTGATTTAGGGCATGAGATTCCGGGCATGAGATTCAGGGCTTGAGTTTCAGGGCATGAGGTTCAGGGCATGAGTTT
This sequence comes from Mobula birostris, assembly GCF_030028105.1. Lineage (NCBI taxonomy): Eukaryota > Metazoa > Chordata > Chondrichthyes > Myliobatiformes > Myliobatidae > Mobula > Mobula birostris. The sequence goes on from NW_027276244.1 coordinate 27,062, forward strand.
CAGGTCATGAGATTCAGGGCATGAGTTTCAGTGCAGGAACTTGAGGGCATGAGATTCAGGGCATGAGTTTCAGAGCATGAGATTCAGGGCTTGAGATTCAGGGCATGATTTTCAGGGCAGGAGATTCAGGGCAGGTGTTTCAGTGCAGGAGTTTCAGGGCATGAGATTCAGGGCATGAGATTCAGGGCATGAGTTTCAGGACAGGAAATTCAGGGCATGAGTTTCAGGGCATGAGTTTCAGGGCAGGAGTTTCAGGGCAGGAGTTTCAGGGCATGTGATTCAGGGCGTGAGTTTCAGGATATGAGATTCATGGCATGAGTTTCAGTGCAGGAGTTTCAGGGCATGAGATTCAGGGCTTGAGTTTCAGGGCATGAGGTTCAGGGCATGAGTTTCAGGTCATGAGATTCAGGGCATGAGTTTCAGTGCAGGAACTTGAGGGCATGAGATTCAGGGCATGAGATTCAGGGCATGATTTTTAAGGCAGGATATTCAGGGCTGGTGTTTCAGTGCAGGAGTTTCAGGGCATGAGATTCAGGGCATGAGATTCAGGGCATGAGTTTCAGGGCATGAGATTCAGGGCAGGTATTTCAGGGCATGTAATTCAGGGCATGAGTTTCTGGGCAGATGATTCAGGGCAGGAATTTTAGGGCATGTGATTCAGGGCATGTAATTCAGGGCATGAGTTTCTGGGCAGATGATTCAGGGCAGGAATTTTAGGGCATGTGATTCAGGGCATGAGTTTCAGTGCATGCGTTTCAGGGCAGTAGTTTCAGGGTATGTGATTTAGGGTATGAGTTTCAGGGCATGAGATTCAGGGCTTGAGTTTCAGGGCATGAGATTCAGGGCAGGAGTTTTAGGGCATGTGATACTGGGCACGAGTTTGAGTGCATGAGTTTCAGGGCAGGAGTTTCAGGGTATGTGATTTAGGGCATGAGTTTCAGAGCATGAGATTCAGGGCATGAGATTCAGGGCATGAGTTTTAGGACAGGAGATTCAGGGCATGAGTTTCAGGGCATGTCTTTCAGGGCATGAGTTTGAGTGCAGGAGTTTCAGGGCATGAGATTCAGGGCGTGAGTTTCAGGGCATGAGATTCAGGGCAGGTATTTCAGGGCATGTAATTCAGGGCATGAGTTTCTGGGCAGATGATTCAGGGCAGGAGTTTTAGGGCATGAGATTCAGGGCATGAGATTCAGGGCATGAGTTTCAGGGCATGAGATTCAGGGCAGGTATTTCAGGGCATGTAATTCAAGGCATGATTTTCTGGGCAGATGATTCAGGGCAGGAATTTTAGGGCATGTGATTCAGGGCATGAGTTTCAGTGCATGAGTTTCAGGGCAGTAGTTTCAGGGTATGTGATTTAGGGCATGTGTTTCAGGGCATGAGATTCAGGGCTTGAGTTTCAGGGCATGAGGTTCAGGGCATGAGTTTCAGGGCATGAGTTTCAGGGCAGGAGTTTTAGGGCATATGATTCAGGGCATTAGTTTGAGTGCATGAGTTTCAGGGCAGGAGTTTCAGGGTATGTGATTTAGGGCATGAGATTCCGGGCATGAGATTCAGGGCTTGAGTTTCAGGGCATGAGGTTCAGGGCATGAGTTTCAGGTCATGAGATTCAGGGCATGAGTTTCAGTGCAGGAACTTGAGGGCATGAGATTCAGGGCATGAGTTTCAGAGCATGAGATTCAGTGCTTGAGATTCAGGGCATGATTTTCAGGGCAGGAGATTCAGGGCAGGTGTTTCAGTGCAGGAGTTTCAGGGCATGAGATTCAGGGCATGAGTTTCAGGACAGGAAATTCAGGGCATGAGTTTCAGGGCATGAGTTTCAGGGCAGGAGTTTCAGGGCAGGAGTTTCAGGGCATGTGATTCAGGGCGTGAGTTTCAGGATATGAGATTCATGGCATGAGTTTCAGTGCAGGAGTTTCAGGGCATGAGATTCAGGGCTTGAGTTTCAGGGCATGAGGTTCAGGGCATGAGTTTCAGGTCATGAGATTCAGGGCATGAGTTTCAGTGCAGGAACTTGAGGGCATGAGATTCAGGGCATGAGTTTCAGAGCATGAGATTCAGGGCATGAGATTCAGGGCATGAGTTTCAGGGCATGAGATTCAGGGCATGAGTTTCAGTGCAGGAACTTGAGGGCATGAGATTCAGTGCACGAGTTTCAGAGCATGAGATTCAGGGCATGAGATTCAGGGCATGATTTTTAAGGCAGGAGATTCAGGGCTGGTGTTTCAGTGCAGGAGTTTCAGGGCATGAGATTCAGGGCATGAGATTCAGGGCATGAGTTTCAGGGCATGAGATTCAGGGCAGGTATTTCAGGGCATGTAATTCAGGGCATGAGTTTCTGGGCATGAGTTTCAGGGCAGGAGTTTCAGGGCATGAGATTCAGGGCTTGAGATTCAGGGCATGAGTTTCAGAGCATGAGATTCAGGGCATGAGATTCAGGGCATGATTTTCAGGGCAGGAGATTCAGGGCATGTAATTCAGGGCATGAGTTTCTGGGCATGAGATTCAGGGCATGAGATTCAGGGCATGAGTTTCAGGGCATGAGATTCAGGGCAGGTATTTCAGGGCATGTAATTCAGGGCATGAGTTTCTGGGCAGATGATTCAGGGCAGGAATTTTAGGGCATGTGATTCAGGGCATGTAATTCAGGGCATGAGTTTCTGGGCAGATGATTCAGGGCAGGAATTTTAGGGCATGTGATTCAGGGCATGAGTTTCAGTGCATGCGTTTCAGGGCAGTAGTTTCAGGGTATGTGATTTAGGGTATGAGTTTCAGGGCATGAGATTCAGGGCTTGAGTTTCAGGGCATGAGATTCAGGAAAGGAGTTTTAGGGCATGTGATACTGGGCACGAGTTTGAGTGCATGAGTTTCAGGGCAGGAGTTTCAGGGTATGTGATTTAGGGCATGATTTTCAGAGCATGAGATTCAGGGCATGAGATTCAGGGCATGAGTTTTAGGACAGGAGATTCAGGGCATGAGTTTCAGGGCATGTCTTTCAGGGCATGAGTTTGAGTGCAGGAGTTTCAGGGCATGAGATTCAGGGCGTGAGTTTCAGGGCATGAGATTCAGGGCAGGTATTTCAGGGCATGTAATTCAGGGCATGAGTTTCTGGGCAGATGATTCAGGGCAGGAGTTTTAGGGCATGAGATTCAGGGCATGAGATTCAGGGCATGAGTTTCAGGGCATGAGATTCAGGGCAGGTATTTCAGGGCATGTAATTCAAGGCATGATTTTCTGGGCAGATGATTCAGGGCAGGAATTTTAGGGCATGTGATTCAGGGCATGAGTTTCAGTGCATGAGTTTCAGGGCAGTAGTTTCAGGGTATGTGATTTAGGGCATGAGTTTCAGGGCATGAGATTCCGGGCTTGAGTTTCAGGGCATGAGGTTCAGGGCATGAGTTTCAGGGCATGAGTTTCAGGGCAGGAGTTTTAGGGCATATGATTCAGGGCATGAGTTTGAGTGCATGAGTTTCAGGGCAGTAGTTTCAGGGTATGTGATTTAGGGCATGAGATTCCGGGCATGAGATTCAGGGCTTGAGTTTCAGGGCATGAGGTTCAGGGCATGAGTTTCAGGTCATGAGATTCAGGGCAGGAGTTTCAGGGCATGTGATTCAAGGCGTGAGTTTCAGGATATGAGATTCATGGCATGAGTTTCAGTGCAGGTGTTTCAGGTCATGAGATTCAGGGCATGAGTTTCAGTGCATGAGTTTGAGGGCAGGAGTTTCAAGGCATGAGATTCAGGGCATGAGTTTCAGTGCATGAGATTGAGGGCAGGAGTTTCAGGCCATGAGATTAAGGGCATGAGTTTCAGGGCATGAGATTCAGGGCAGGTGTTTCAGGGCATGTAATTCAGGGCATGAGTTTTAGTGCATGTGATTCAGGGCATGAGTTTCAGTGCATGAGTTTCAGGGCAGGAGTTTCAGGGTATGTGATGTAAGGCATGATTTTCAGGGCATGAGATTCAGGGCTTGAGATTCAGGGCATGAGTTTCAGAGCATGAGATTCAGGGCATGAGATTCAGGGCATGATTTTCAGGGCAGGAGATTCAGGGCAGGTGTTTCAGTGCATGAGTTTCAGGGCATGAGATTCAGGGCATGAGATTCAGGGCATGAGTTTCAGGACGGGAGATTCAGGGCATGAGTTTCAGGGCATGAGTTTCAGGGCATGAGATTCAGGGCATGAGATTCAGGGCTTCATTTTCAGGGCAGGAGATTCAGGGCAGGTGTTTCAGTGCAGGAGTTTCAGGGCACGAGATTCAGGGCATGAGATTCAGGGCATGAGTTTCAGGGCATGAGTTTCAGGGCAGGAGTTTCAGGGCATGTGATTCAAGGCATGAGTTTCAGTGCATGAGTTTCAGGGCAGGAGTTTCAGGATATGAGATTCATGGCATGAGTTTCAGTGCAGGTGTTTCAGGGCATGAGATTCAGGGCATGAGTTTCAGTGCATGAGTTTGAGGGCAGGAGTTTCAAGGCATGAGATTCAGGGCATGAGTTTCAGTGCATGAGTTTGAGGGCAGGAGTTTCTGGGCATGAGATTCAGAGCATGAGTTTCAGGGCATGAGATTCAGGGCAGGTATTTCAGGGCATGTAATTCAGGGCATGAGTTTCTGGGCAGATGATTCAGGGCAGGAGTTTCAGGGTATGTGATTTAGGGCATGAGTTTCAGGGCATGAGATTCAGGGCTTGAGTTTCAGAGCATGAGGTTCAGGGCATGAGTTTCAGGGCATGAGATTCAGGGCTTGAGTTTCAGTGCAGGAACTTGAGGGCATGAGATTCAGTGCACGAGTTTCAGAGCATGAGATTCAGGGCATGAGATTCAGGTCATGATTTTCAAGGCAGGATATTCAGGGCAGGTGTTTCAGTGCAGGAGTTTCAGGACATGAGATTCAGGGCATGAGTTTCAGTGCAGTAACTTGAGGTCATGAGATTCAGTGCACGAGTTTCAGAGCGTGAAATTCAGGGCATGAGATTCAGGGCATGAGTTTCAGGGCAGGAGATTCAGGGCAGGTGTTTCAGTGCAGGAGTTTCAGGGCATGAGATTCAGGACATGAGATTCAGGGCATGAGTTTTAGGACAGGAGATTCAGGGCATGAGTTTCAGGGCATGAGTTTCAGGGCATGAGTTTCAGGGCAGGAGTTTCAGGGCATGTAATTCAGGGCGTGAGTTTCAGGATATGAGATTCATGGCATGAGTTTCAGTGCAGGAGTTTCAGGGCATGAGATTCAGGGCATGAGTTTCAGGGCATGAGATTCAGGGCAGGTATTTCAGGGCATGTAATTCAGGGCATGAGTTTCTGGGCAGATGATTCAGGGCATGAGTTTTAGGGCATGTGATTCAGGGCATGAGTTTCAGTGCATGAGTTTCAGGGCAGGAGTTTCAGGGTATGTGATTTAGGGCATGAGTTTACGGGCATGAGATTCAGGGCTTGAGTTTCAGGGAATGAGGTTCAGGGCATGAGTTTCAGGGCATGAGATTCAGGGCATGAGTTTCAGTGCAGGAACTTGAGGGCATGAGATTCAGTGCACGAGTTTCAGAGCATGAGATTCAGGGCATGAGATTCAGGGCATGATTTTTAAGGCAGGAGATTCAGGGCTGGTGTTTCAGTGCAGGAGTTTCAGGGCATGAGATTCAGGGCATGAGATTCAGGGCATGAGTTTCAGGGCATGAGATTCAGGGCAGGTATTTCAGGGCATGTAATTCAGGGCATGAGTTTCTGGGCATGAGTTTCAGGGCAGGAGTTTCAGGGCATGTGATTCAAGGCGTGAGTTTCAGGATATGAGATTCATGGCATGAGTTTCAGTGCAGGTGTTTCAGGGCATGAGATTCAGGGCATGAGTTTCAGTGCATGAGTTTGAGGGCAGGAGTTTCAAGGCATGAGATTCAGGGCATGAGTTTCAGTGCATGAGTTTGAGGGCAGGAGTTTCAGGCCATGAGATTAAGGGCATGAGTTTCAGGGCATGAGATTCAGGGCAGGTGTTTCAGGGCATGTAATTCAGGGCATGAGTTTCTGGGCAGATGATTCAGGGCATGAGTTTTAGGGCATGTGATTCAGGGCATGAGTTTCAGTGCATGAGTTTCAGGGCAGGAGTTTCAGGGTATGTGATGTAGGGCATGATTTTCAGGGCATGAGATTCAGGGCTTGAGATTCAGGGCATGAGTTTCAGAGCATGAGATTCAGGGCATGAGATTCAGGGCATGATTTTCAGGGCAGGAGATTCAGGGCAGGTGTTTCAGTGCAGGAGTTTCAGGGCATGAGATTCAGGGCATGAGATTCAGGGCATGAGTTTCAGGACGGGAGATTCAGGGCATGAGTTTCAGGGCATGAGTTTCAGGGCATGAGATTCAGGGCATGAGATTCAGGACAGGAGATTTAGGGCATGAGTTTCAGGGCATGAGTTTCAGGGCATGACATTCAGGGCATGAGATTCAGGGCTTCATTTTCAGGGCAGGAGATTCAGGGCAGGTGTTTCAGTGCAGGAGTTTCAGGGCACGAGATTCAGGGCATGAGATTCAGGGCATGAGTTTCAGGGCATGAGTTTCAGGGCATGAGTTTCAGGGCATGTGATTCAAGGCGTGAGTTTCAGGATATGAGATTCATGGCATGAGTTTCAGTGCAGGTGTTTCAGGGCAAGAGATTCAGGGCATGAGTTTCAGTGCATGAGTTTGAGGGCAGGAGTTTCAAGGCATGAGATTCAGGGCATGAGTTTCAGTGCATGAGATTCAGGGCAGGTATTTCAGGGCATGTAATTCAGGGCATGAGTTTCTGGGCCGATGATTCAGGGCATGTGTTTTAGGGCATGTGATTCAGGGCATCAGTTTCAGTGCATGAGTTTCAGGGCAGGAGTTTCAGGGTATGTGATTTAGGGCATGAGTTTCAGGGCATGAGATTCAGGGCTTGAGTTTCAGGGCATGAGGTTCAGGGCATGAGTTTCAGGGCATGAGATTCAGGGCTTGAGTTTCAGTGCAGGAACTTGAGGGCATGAGATTCAGGGCATGAGTTTCAGAGCATGAGATTCAGGGCATGAGATTCAGGGCATGAGTTTCAGGGCATGAGATTCAGGGCATGAGTTTCAGTGCAGGAACTTGAGGGCATGAGATTCAGTGCACGAGTTTCAGAGCATGAGATTCAGGGCATGAGATTCAGGGCATGATTTTTAAGGCAGGAGATTCAGGGCTGGTGTTTCAGTGCAGGAGTTTCAGGGCATGAGATTCAGGGCATGAGATTCAGGGCATGAGTTTCAGGGCATGAGATTCAGGGCAGGTATTTCAGGGCATGTAATTCAGGGCATGAGTTTCTGGGCATGAGTTTCAGGGCAGGAGTTTCAGGGCATGTGATTCAAGGCGTGAGTTTCAGGATATGAGATTCATGGCATGAGTTTCAGTGCAGGTGTTTCAGGGCATGAGATTCAGGGCATGAGTTTCAGTGCATGAGTTTGAGGGCAGGAGTTTCAAGGCATGAGATTCAGGGCATGAGTTTCAGTGCATGAGTTTGAGGGCAGGAGTTTCAGGCCATGAGATTCAGGGCAGGTGTTTCAGGGCATGTAATTCAGGGCATGAGTTTTAGGGCATGTGATTCAGGGCATGAGTTTCAGTGCATGAGTTTCAGGGCAGGAGTTTCAGGGTATGTGATGTAGGGCATGATTTTCAGGGCATGAGATTCAGGGCTTGAGATTCAGGGCATGAGTTTCAGAGCATGAGATTCAGGGCATGAGATTCAGGGCATGATTTTCAGGGCAGGAGATTCAGGGCAGGTGTTTCAGTGCAGGAGTTTCAGGGCATGAGATTCAGGGCATGAGATTCAGGGCATGAGTTTCAGGACGGGAGATTCAGGGCATGAGTTTCAGGGCATGAGTTTCAGGGCATGAGATTCAGGGCATGAGATTCAGGGCTTCATTTTCAGGGCAGGAGATTCAGGGCAGGTGTTTCAGTGCAGGAGTTTCAGGGCACGAGATTCAGGGCATGAGATTCAGGGCATGAGTTTCAGGGCATGAGTTTCAGGGCAGGAGTTTCAGGGCATGTGATTCAAGGCATGAGTTTCAGTGCATGAGTTTCAGGGCAGGAGTTTCAGGATATGAGATTCATGGCATGAGTTTCAGTGCAGGTGTTTCAGGGCATGAGATTCAGGGCATGAGTTTCAGTGCATGAGTTTGAGGGCAGGAGTTTCAAGGCATGAGATTCAGGGCATGAGTTTCAGTGCATGAGTTTGAGGGCAGGAGTTTCTGGGCATGAGATTCAGAGCATGAGTTTCAGGGCATGAGATTCAGGGCAGGTATTTCAGGGCATGTAATTCAGGGCATGAGTTTCTGGGCAGATGATTCAGGGCAGGAGTTTCAGGGTATGTGATTTAGGGCATGAGTTTCAGGGCATGAGATTCAGGCTTGAGTTTCAGAGCATGAGGTTCAGGGCATGAGTTTCAGGGCATGAGATTCAGGGCTTGAGTTTCAGTGCAGGAACTTGAGGGCATGAGATTCAGTGCACGAGTTTCAGAGCATGAGATTCAGGGCATGAGATTCAGGTCATGATTTTCAAGGCAGGATATTCAGGGCAGGTGTTTCAGTGCAGGAGTTTCAGGACATGAGATTCAGGGCATGAGTTTCAGTGCAGTAACTTGAGGTCATGAGATTCAGTGCACGAGTTTCAGAGCGTGAAATTCAGGGCATGAGATTCAGGGCATGAGTTTCAGGGCAGGAGATTCAGGGCAGGTGTTTCAGTGCAGGAGTTTCAGGGCATGAGATTCAGGACATGAGATTCAGGGCATGAGTTTTAGGACAGGAGATTCAGGGCATGAGTTTCAGGGCATGAGTTTCAGGGCATGAGTTTCAGGGCAGGAGTTTCAGGGCATGTAATTCAGGGCGTGAGTTTCAGGATATGAGATTCATGGCATGAGTTTCAGTGCAGGAGTTTCAGGGCATGAGATTCAGGGCATGAGTTTCAGGGCATGAGATTCAGGGCAGGTATTTCAGGGCATGTAATTCAGGGCATGAGTTTCTGGGCAGATGATTCAGGGCATGAGTTTTAGGGCATGTGATTCAGGGCATGAGTTTCAGTGCATGAGTTTCAGGGCAGGAGTTTCAGGGTATGTGATTTAGGGCATGAGTTTCAGGGCATGAGATTCAGGGCTTGAGTTTCAGGGAATGAGGTTCAGGGCATGAGTTTCAGGGCATGAGATTCAGGGCATGAGTTTCAGTGCCAGGAACTTGAGGGCATGAGATTCAGTGCACGAGTTTCAGAGCATGAGATTCAGGGCATGAGATTCAGGGCATGATTTTTAAGGCAGGAGATTCAGGGCTGGTGTTTCAGTGCAGGAGTTTCAGGGCATGAGATTCAGGGCATGAGATTCAGGGCATGAGTTTCAGGGCATGAGATTCAGGGCAGGTATTTCAGGGCATGTAATTCAGGGCATGAGTTTCTGGGCATGAGTTTCAGGGCAGGAGTTTCAGGGCATGTGATTCAAGGCGTGAGTTTCAGGATATGAGATTCATGGCATGAGTTTTCAGTGCAGGTGTTTCAGGGCATGAGATTCAGGGCATGAGTTTCAGTGCATGAGTTTGAGGGCAGGAGTTTCAAGGCATGAGATTCAGGGCATGAGTTTCAGTGCATGAGTTTGAGGGCAGGAGTTTCAGGCCATGAGATTAAGGGCATGAGTTTCAGGGCATGAGATTCAGGGCAGGTGTTTCAGGGCATGTAATTCAGGGCATGAGTTTCTGGGCAGATGATTCAGGGCATGAGTTTTAGGGCATGTGATTCAGGGCATGAGTTTCAGTGCATGAGTTTCAGGGCAGGAGTTTCAGGGTATGTGATGTAGGGCATGATTTTCAGGGCATGAGATTCAGGGCTTGAGATTCAGGGCATGAGTTTCAGAGCATGAGATTCAGGGCATGAGATTCAGGGCATGATTTTCAGGGCAGGAGATCAGGGCAGGTGTTTCAGTGCAGGATTTTCAGGGCATGAGATTCAGGGCATGAGATTCAGGGCATGAGTTTCAGGACGGGAGATTCAGGGCATGAGTTTCAGGGCATGAGTTTCAGGGCATGAGATTCAGGGCATGAGATTCAGGACAGGAGATTCAGGGCATGAGTTTCAGGGCATGAGTTTCAGGGCATGACATTCAGGGCATGAGATTCAGGGCTTCATTTTCAGGGCAGGAGATTCAGGGCAGGTGTTTCAGTGCAGGAGTTTCAGGGCACGAGATTCAGGGCATGAGATTCAGGGCATGAGTTTCAGGGCATGAGCTTCAGGGCATGAGTTTCAGGGCATGTGATTCAAGGCGTGAGTTTCAGGATATGAGATTCATGGCATGAGTTTCAGTGCAGGTGTTTCAGGGCAAGAGATTCAGGGCATGAGTTTCAGTGCATGAGTTTGAGGGCAGGAGTTTCAAGGCATGAGATTCAGGGCATGAGTTTCAGTGCATGAGATTCAGGGCAGGTATTTCAGGGCATGTAATTCAGGGCATGAGTTTCTGGGCAGATGATTCAGGGCATGTGTTTTAGGGCATGTGATTCAGGGCATCAGTTTCAGTGCATGAGTTTCAGGGCAGGAGTTTCAGGGTATGTGATTTAGGGCATGAGTTTCAGGGCATGAGATTCAGGGCTTGAGTTTCAGGGCATGAGGTTCAGGGCATGAGTTTCAGGGCATGAGATTCAGGGCTTGAGTTTCAGTGCAGGAACTTGAGGGCATGAGATTCAGGGCATGAGTTTCAGGGCATGAGATTCAGGGCATGAGTTTCAGTGCAGGAACTTGAGGGCATGAGATTCAGTGCACGAGTTTCAGAGCATGAGATTCAGGGCATGAGATTCAGGGCATGATTTTTAAGGCAGGAGATTCAGGGCTGGTGTTTCAGTGCAGGAGTTTCAGGGCATGAGATTCAGGGCATGAGATTCAGGGCATGAGTTTCAGGGCATGAGATTCAGGGCAGGTATTTCAGGGCATGTAATTCAGGGCATGAGTTTCTGGGCATGAGTTTCAGGGCAGGAGTTTCAGGGCATGTGATTCAAGGCGTGAGTTTCAGGATATGAGATTCATGGCATGAGTTTCAGTGCAGGTGTTTCAGGGCATGAGATTCAGGGCATGAGTTTCAGTGCATGAGTTTGAGGGCAGGAGTTTCAAGGCATGAGATTCAGGGCATGAGTTTCAGTGCATGAGTTTGAGGGCAGGAGTTTCAGGCCATGAGATTCAGGGCAGGTGTTTCAGGGCATGTAATTCAGGGCATGAGTTTTAGGGCATGTGATTCAGGGCATGAGTTTCAGTGCATGAGTTTCAGGGCAGGAGTTTCAGGGTATGTGATGTAGGGCATGATTTTCAGGGCATGAGATTCAGGCTTGAGATTCAGGGCATGAGTTTCAGAGCATGAGATTCAGGGCATGAGATTCAGGGCATGATTTTCAGGGCAGGAGATTCAGGGCAGGTGTTTCAGTGCAGGAGTTTCAGGGCATGAGATTCAGGGCATGAGATTCAGGGCATGAGTTTCAGGACGGGAGATTCAGGGCATGAGTTTCAGGGCATGAGTTTCAGGGCATGAGATTCAGGGCATGAGATTCAGGGCTTCATTTTCAGGGCAGGAGATTCAGGGCAGGTGTTTCAGTGCAGGAGTTTCAGGGCACGAGATTCAGGGCATGAGATTCAGGGCATGAGTTTCAGGGCATGAGTTTCAGGGCAGGAGTTTCAGGGCATGTGATTCAAGGCATGAGTTTCAGTGCATGAGTTTCAGGGCAGGAGTTTCAGGATATGAGATTCATGGCATGAGTTTCAGTGCAGGTGTTTCAGGGCATGAGATTCAGGGCATGAGTTTCAGTGCATGAGTTTGAGGGCAGGAGTTTCAAGGCATGAGATTCAGGGCATGAGTTTCAGTGCATGAGTTTGAGGGCAGGAGTTTCTGGGCATGAGATTCAGAGCATGAGTTTCAGGGCATGAGATTCAGGGCAGGTATTTCAGGGCATGTAATTCAGGGCATGAGTTTCTGGGCAGATGATTCAGGGCAGGAGTTTCAGGGTATGTGATTTAGGGCATGAGTTTCAGGGCATGAGATTCAGGGCTTGAGTTTCAGAGCATGAGGTTCAGGGCATGAGTTTCAGGGCATGAGATTCAGGGCTTGAGTTTCAGTGCAGGAACTTGAGGGCATGAGATTCAGTGCACGAGTTTCAGAGCATGAGATTCAGGGCATGAGATTCAGGTCATGATTTTCAAGGCAGGATATTCAGGGCAGGTGTTTCAGTGCAGGAGTTTCAGGACATGAGATTCAGGGCATGAGTTTCAGTGCAGTAACTTGAGGTCATGAGATTCAGTGCACGAGTTTCCGAGCGTGAAATTCAGGGCATGAGATTCAGGGCATGAGTTTCAGGGCAGGAGATTCAGGGCAGGTGTTTCAGTGCAGGAGTTTCAGGGCATGAGATTCAGGACATGAGATTCAGGGCATGAGTTTTAGGACAGGAGATTCAGGGCATGAGTTTCAGGGCATGAGTTTCAGGGCATGAGTTTCAGGGCAGGAGTTTCAGGGCATGTAATTCAGGGCGTGAGTTTCAGGATATGAGATTCATGGCATGAGTTTCAGTGCAGGAGTTTCAGGGCATGAGATTCAGGGCATGAGTTTCAGGGCATGAGATTCAGGGCAGGTATTTCAGGGCATGTAATTCAGGGCATGAGTTTCTGGCAGATGATTCAGGGCATGAGTTTTAGGGCATGTGATTCAGGGCATGAGTTCAGTGCATGAGTTTCAGGGCAGGAGTTTCAGGGTATGTGATTTAGGGCATGAGTTTCAGGGCATGAGATTCAGGGCTTGAGTTTCAGGGAATGAGGTTCAGGGCATGAGTTTCAGGGCATGAGATTCAGGGCATGAGTTTCAGTGCAGGAACTTGAGGGCATGAGATTCAGTGCACGAGTTTCAGAGCATGAGATTCAGGGCATGAGATTCAGGGCATGATTTTAAGCAGGAGATTCAGGGCTGGTGTTTCAGTGCAGGAGTTTCAGGGCATGAGATTCAGGGCATGAGATTCAGGGCATGAGTTTCAGGGCATGAGATTCAGGGCAGGTATTTCAGGGCATGTAATTCAGGGCATGAGTTTCTGGGCATGAGTTTTCAGGGCAGAGTTTCAGGGCATGTGATTCAAGGCGTGAGTTTCAGGATATGAGATTCATGGCATGAGTTTCAGTGCAGGTGTTTCAGGGCATGAGATTCAGGGCATGAGTTTCAGTGCATGAGTTTGAGGGCAGGAGTTTCAAGGCATGAGATTCAGGGCATGAGTTTCATTATGAGTTTGAGGGCGGAGTTTCAGCCATGAGATTAAGGGCATGAGTTTCAGAGGGCATGAGATTCAGGGCAGGTGTTTCAGGGCATGTGATTCAGGGCATGAGTTTCAGTGCATGAGTTTCAGGGCAGGAGTTTCAGGGTATGTGATGTAGGGCATGATTTTCAGGGCATGAGATTCAGGGCTTGAGATTCAGGGCATGAGTTTCAGAGCATGAGATTCAGGGCATGAGATTCAGGGCATGATTTTCAGGGCAGGAGATTCAGGGCAGGTGTTTCAGTGCAGGAGTTTCAGGGCATGAGATTCAGGGCATGAGATTCAGGGCATGAGTTTCAGGACGGGAGATTCAGGGCATGAGTTTCAGGCATGAGTTTCAGGGCATGAGATTCAGGGCATGATTCAGGACAGGAGATTCAGGGCATGAGTTTCAGGGCATGAGTTTCAGGGCATGACATTCAGGGCATGAGATTCAGGGCTTCATTTTCAGGGCAGGAGATTCAGGGCAGGTGTTTCAGTGCAGGAGTTTCAGGGCACGAGATTCAGGGCATGAGATTCAGGGCATGAGTTTCAGGGCATGAGTTTCAGGGCATGAGTTTCAGGGCAGGAGTTTCAGGGCATGTGATTCAAGGCGTGAGTTTCAGGATATGAGATTCATGGCATGAGTTTCAGTGCAGGTGTTTCAGGGCATGATATTCAGGGCATGAGTTTCAGTGCATGAGTTTGAGGGCAGGAGTTTCAAGGCATGAGATTCAGGGCATGAGTTTCAGAGCATGAGATTCAGGGCATGAGATTCAGGGCATGATTTTCAGGGCAGGAGATTCAGGGCAGGTGTTTCAGTGCAGCAGTTTCAGGGCATGAGATTCAGGGCATGAGATTCAGGGCATGAGTTTCAGGGCAGGAGATTCAGGGCATGAGTTTCAGGGCATGAGTTTCAGGTCATGAGATTCAGGGCATGAGATTCAGGGCTTCATTTTCAGGCAGGAGATTCAGGGCAGGTGTTTCAGTGCAGGAGTTTCAGGGCACGAGATTCAGGGCATGAGATTCAGGGCATGAGTTTCAGGGCATGAGTTTCAGGGCATGAGTTTCAGGGCATGTGATTCAAGGCGTGAGTTTCAGGATATAAGATTCATGCATGAGTTTCAGTGCAGGTGTTTCAGGGCAAGAGATTCAGGGCATGAGTTTCAGTGCATGAGTTTTAGGGCAGGAGTTTCAAGGCATGAGATTCAGGGCATGAGTTCAGTGCATGAGATTCAGGGCAGGTATTTCAGGGCATGTAATTCAGGGCATGAGTTTCTGGGCAGATGATTCAGGGCATGTGTTTTAGGGCATGTGATTCAGGGCATCAGTTTCAGTGCATGAGTTTCAGGGCAGGAGTTTCAGGGTATGTGATTTAGGGCATGAGTATCAGGGCATGAGATTCAGGGCTTGAGTTTCAGGGCATGAGGTTCAGGGCATGAGTTTCAGGGCATGAGATTCAGGGCTTGAGTTTCAGTGCAGGAACTTGAGGGCATGAGATTCAGTGCACGAGTTTCAGAGCATGAGATTCAGGGCATGAGATTCAGGTCATGATTTTCAAGGCAGGAGATTCAGGGCAGGTGTTTCAATGCAGGAGTTTCAGGACATGAGATTCAGGGCATGAGTTTCAGTGCAGTAACTTGAGGTCATGAGATTCAGTGCACGAGTTTCAGAGCGTGAGATTCAGGGCATGAGATTCAGGGCATGAGTTTCAGGGCAGGATATTCAGGCAGGTGTTTCAGTGCAGGAGTTTCAGGGCATGAGATTCAGGACATGAGATTCAGGGCATGAGTTTTAGGACAGGAGATTCAGGGCATGAGTTTCAGGGCATGAGTTTCAGGGCAGGAGTTTCAGGGCATGTAATTCAGGGCGTGAGTTTCAGGATATGAGATTCATGGCATGAGTTTCAGTGCAGGAGTTTCAGGGCATGAGATTCAGGGCATGAGTTTCAGTGCATGAGATTCAGGGCAGGTATTTCAGGGCATGTAATTCAGGGCATGAGTTTCTGGGCAGATGATTCAGGGCATGAGTTTTAGGGCATGTGATTCAGGGCATGAGTTTCAGTGCATGAGTTTCAGGGCAGGAGTTTCAGGGT
>NW_027276245.1:0-42410 GCF_030028105.1 Mobula birostris
CATCTCAATTTTACACCAAAGTACTTACTGCAAACTAATGGAAACACCTTAGGTTAACTTCCCACATGATTATGAGTAGTTTGAAAGTTGATTCATGGCTGTACACATCAACACAAAAAAGTTGTTATCTCAGTGCATGTAATGCTTAGACAATACAAATAGTATACATTTCAATTTTACACCAAAGCACTTACTGCAAACCTAATGGAAACAACTTAGGTTAACTTCCCACATGATTCTGAGATGTCTGAAAGTTGTTTCATAGCTGTGCACATAAAGACAAAAAAGTTCATTTCCCAGTGAATAGAATGCTTTAACATAAAAGAAGTATACATTTCAATTTTACACCAAAGCACTTACTGCAAACCTAATGGAAACACTTTAGGTTAACTTTTCCACATGATTATGAGTAGTTTGAAAGTTGTTTCATGGCTGTACACATCAACAGAAAAAAGTTGTTATCTCAGTGCATGCAATGCTTAGACAATACAAATAGTATACATTTCAATTTTACACCAAAGCACTTACTGCAAACCTAATGGAAACAACTTAGGTTAACTTCCCACATGATTCTGAGATGTCTGAAAGTAGTTTCATACCTGTGCACATCAAGACAAAAAAGTTGTTTTCTCAGTGCAAGCAATGCTTTTACAATACAAATAGTATACATTTCAATTTTACACCAAAGTACTTACTGCAAACCTAATGGAAAACACCTTAGGTGAACTTCCCACATGATTATGAGTAGTTTGAAAGCTGTTTCATGGCTGTACACATCAACAGAAAAAAGTTGTTAGCTCAGTGCCTGCAATGCTTAGACAATACAAATAGTATACATTTCAATTTTACTCCAAAGCACTTACTGCAAACCTAATGGAAACACTTTAAAATAACTTCCCACATGATTCTGAGATGTCTGAAAGTTGTTTCATACCTGTGCACATAAAGACAAAAAAAGTTGATTTCACAGTGAATAGAATGCTTTGACATACAAGTAGTATACAATTCAATTTTACACCAAAGCACTTACTGCAAACCTAATGGAAACACTTTAGGTTAACTTTCCACATGATTATGAGTAGTTTGAAAGTTGTTTCATGGCTGTACACATCAACACAAAAAAGTTGTTATCTCAGTGCATGCAGTGCTTAAACAATACAAATAGTATACATTTCAATTTCACTCCAAAGAACTTACTGCAAAACTAATGGAAACACCTTAGGTTAACTTCCCACATGATTATGAGTAGTTTGAAAGTTGATTAATGGCTGTACACATCAACACAAAAAAAGTTGTTATCTCAGTGCATGTAATGCTTAGACAATACAAATAGTATACATTTCAATTTTACACCACAGCACTTACTGCAAACCTAATGGAAACACCTTAGGTTAACTTTCCACATGATTATGAGTAGTTTGAAAGTTGTTTCATGGCTGTACACATCAACACAAAAAAGTTGTTATCTCAGTGCATGTAATGCTTAGACAATACAAATAGTATACATTTCAATTTTACACCAAAGTACTTACTGCAAACCTAATGGAAACATCTTAGATTAACTTCCCATATGATTCTGAGATGTCTGAAAGTTGTTTCATACCTGTGGACATCAAGACAAAAAAGTTGTTTTCTCAGTGCATGCAATGCTTTTACAATACAAATAGTATACATTTCAATTTTACACCAAAGCACTTACTGCGAACCTAATGGAAAGACCTTAGGTCAACTTTCCACATGATTATGAGTAGTTTGAAAGTTGTTTCATGGCTGTACACATCAACACAAAAAAGTTGTTATCTCAGTGCATGCAATGCTTAGACAATACAAATAGTATACATTTCAATTTTACACCCAAGCACTTACTGCAAACCTAATGGAAACAACTTAGGTTAACTTCCCACATGATTCTGAGATGTCTGAAAGTTGTTTCATAGCTGTGCACATAAAGACAAAAAAGTTCATTTCCCAGTGAATAGAATGCTTTAACATAAAAGTAGTATACATTTCAATATTACACCAAAGCACTTACTGCAAAGCTAATGGAAACACTTTAGGTTAACTTTCCACATGATTATGAGTAGTTTGAAAGTTGTTTCATGGCTGTACACATCAACACAAAAAAGTTGTTATCTCAGTGCATGCACTGCTTAAACAATACAAATAGTATACATTTCAACTTTACTCCAAAGCACTTACTGCAAACCTAATGGAAACACTTTAAGTTAACTTCCCACATGATTCTGAGATGTCTGAAAGTTGTTTCATACCTGTGCACATAAAGACAAAAAAGTTGATTTCACAGTGAGTAGAATGATTTGACATAAAAGTAGTATACATTTCAATTGTACTCAAAAGTCCTGACTGCAAACCTAATGCAAACAGATTTGGTTAACTTCCCAGATGAGTATGACTAGGTTTAAAGTTGTTTCATGCCTCAGTTCATCAAGACAAAAAAGTTAATTTCTCAGTACTACTATGCTCTGACTTTAAGGTAGTATACATCTCAATTTTACACCAAAGTACTTACTGCAAACTAATGGAAACACCTTAGGTTAACTTCCCACAATGATTATGAGTAGTTTGAAAGTTGATTAATGGCTGTACACATCAACACAAAAAAGTTGTTATCTCAGTGCATGTAATGCTTAGACAATACAAATAGTATACATTTCAATTTTACACCAAAGTACTTACTGCAAAACCTAATGGAAACAACTTAGATTAACTTCCCATATGATTCTGAGATGTCTGAAAGTTGTTTCATACCTGTGCACATAAAGACAAAAAAGTTGTTTTCTCAGTGCATGCAATGCTTTTACAATACAAATAGTATACATTTCAATTTTACACCAAAGCACTTACTGCAAACCTAATGGAAACACCTTAGGTCAACTTTCCACATGATTATGAGTAGTTTGAAAGTTGTTTCATGGCTGTACACATCAACACAAAAAAGTTGTTATCTCAGTGCATGCAATGCTTAGACAATACAAATAGTATACATTTCAATTTCACTCCAAAGAACGTACTGCAAACCTAATGGAAACACTTTAATTTAACTTCCCACATGATTCTGAGATGTCTGAAAGTTGTTTCATACCTGTGCACATAAAGACAAAAAAGTTGATTTCACAGTGAATAGAATGCTTTGACATAAAAGTAGTATACATTTCAATTGTACTCAAAAGTCCTGACTGCAAACCTAATGCAAACAGATTTGGTTGACTTCCCAGATGAGTATGACTAGGTTTAAAGTTGTTTAATGCCTCAGTTCATCAAGACAAAAAAGTTAATTTCTCAGTACTACTATGCTCTGACTTTAAGGTAGTATACATCTCAATTTTACACCAAAGTACTTACTGCAAACTAATGGAAACAACTTAGATTAACTTCCCATATGATTCTGAGATGTCTGAAAGTTGTTTCATACCTGTGCACATCAAGACAAAAAAGTTGTTTTCTCAGTGCAGGCAATGCTTTTACAATACAAATAGTATACATTTCAATTTTACACCAAAGCACTTATTGCAAACCTAATGGAAACACCTTATGTCAACTTTCCACATGATTATGAGTAGTTTGAAAGTTGTTTCATGGCTGTACACATCAACACAAAAAAGTTGTTATATCAGTGCATGCAATGCTTAGACAATACAAATAGTATACATTTCAATTTTACACCAAAGCACTTACTGCAAACCTAATGGAAACAACTTAGGTTAACTTCCCACATGATTCTGAGATGTCTGAAAGTTGTTTCATAGCTGTGCACATAAAGACAGAAAAGTTGATTTCCCAGTGAATAGAAAGCTTTAACATAAAAGTAGTATACATTTCAATTTTTCACCAAAGCACTTACTGCAAACCTAATGGAAACAACTTAGGTTAACTTCCCACATGATTCTGAGATGTCTGAAAGTTGTTTCATACCTGTGCACATCAAGACAAAAAAAGTTGTTTTCTCAGTGCATGCAATGCTTTTACAATACAAACAGTACACATTTCAATTTTACACCACAGCACTTACTGCAAACCTAATGGAAACACCTTAGGTTAACTTTCCACATGATTATGAGTAGTTTGAAAGTTGTTTCATGGCTGTACACATCAACAGAAAAAAGTTGTTATCTCAGAGCATGCAATGCTTAGACAATACAAATAGTATACATTTCAATTTTACTCCAAAGCACTTACTGCAAACCTAAAGGAAACACCATAGGTTAACTTCCCACATGATTCTGAGATGTCTGAAAGTTGTTTCATAGCTGTGCACATAAAGACAAAAAAGTTGATTTCACAGTGAATAGAATGCTTTGACATAAAAGTAGTATACATTTCAATTTTACACCAAAGCACTTACTGCAACCCTAATGGAAACACTTTAGTTTAACTTTCCACATGATTATGAGTAGTTTGAAAGTTGTTTCATGGCTGTACACATCAACACAAAAAAGTTGTTATCTCAGTGCATGCACTGCTTAAACAATACAAATAGTATACATTTCAATTTTACTCCAAAGCACTTACTGCAAACCTAATGGAAACACTTTAAGTTAACTTCCCACATGATTCTGAGATGTCTGAAAGTTGTTTCATACCTGTGCACATAAAGACAAAAAAGTTGATTTCACAGTCAGTAGAATGATTTGACATAAAAGTAGTATACATTTCAATTGTACTCAAAAGTCCTGACTGCAAACCTAATGCAAACAGATTTGGTTAACTTCCCAGATGAGTATGACTAGGTTTAAAGTTGTTTCATGCCTCAGTTCATCAAGACAAAAAAGTTAATTTCTCAGTACTACTATGCTCTGACTTTAAGGTAGTATACATCTCAATTTTACACCAAAGTACTTACTGCAAACTAATGGAAACACCTTAGGTTAACTTCCCACATGATTATGAGTAGTTTGAAAGTTGATTCATGGCTGTACACATCAACACAAAAAAGTTGTTATCTCAGTGCATGTAATGCTTAGACAATACAAATAGTATACATTTCAATTTTACACCAAAGTACTTACTGCAAACCTAATGGAAACAACTTACATTAACTTCCCATATGATTCTGAGATGTCTGAAAGTTGTTTCATACCTGTGCACATCAAGACAAAAAAGTTGTTTTCTCAGTGCATGCAATGCTTTTACAATACAAATAGTATACATTTCAATTTTACACCAAAGCACTTACTGCGAACCTAATGGAAACACCTTAGGTCAACTTTCCACATGATTATGAGTAGTTTGAAAGTTGTTTCATGGCTGTACACATCAACAGAAAAAACTTGTTATCTCAGTGCATGCAATGCTTAGACAATACAAATAGTATACATTTCAATTTTACACCAAAGCACTTACTGCAAACCTAATGGAAACAACTTAGGTTAACTTCCCACATGATTCTGAGATGTCTGAAAGTTGTTTCATAGCTGTGCACATAAAGACAAAAAAGTTCATTTCCCAGTGAATAGAATGCTTTAACATAAAAGAAGTATACATTTCAATTTTACACCAAAGCACTTACTGCAAACCTAATGGAAACACTTTAGGTTAACTTTCCACATGATTATGAGTAGTTTGAAAGTTGTTTCATGGCTGTACACATCAACAGAAAAAAGTTGTTATCTCAGTGCATGCAATGCTTAGACAATACAAATAGTATACATTTCAATTTTACACCAAAGCACTTACTGCAAACCTAATGGAAACAACTTAGGTTAACTTCCCACATGATTCTGAGATGTCTGAAAGTAGTTTCATACCTGTGCACATCAAGACAAAAAAGTTGTTTTCTCAGTGCAAGCAATGCTTTTACAATACAAATAGTATACATTTCAATTTTACACCAAAGTACTTACTGCAAACCTAATGGAAACACCTTAGGTGAACTTCCCACATGATTATGAGTAGTTTGAAAGCTGTTTCATGGCTGTACACATCAACAGAAAAAAGTTGTTAGCTCAGTGCCTGCAATGCTTAGACAATACAAATAGTATACATTTCAATTTTACTCCAAAGCACTTACTGCAAACCTAATGGAAACACTTTAATTTAACTTCCCACATGATTCTGAGATGTCTGAAAGTTGTTTCATACCTGTGCACATAAAGGCAAAAAAGTTGATTTCACAGTGAATAGAATGCTTTGACATACAAGTAGTATACAATTCAATTTTACACCAAAGCACTTACTGCAAACCCAATGGAAACACTTTAGGTTAACTTTCCACATGATTATGAGTAGTTTGAAAGTTGTTTCATGGCTGTACACATCAACACAAAAAAGTTGTTATCTCAGTGCATGCAGTGCTTAAACAATACAAATAGTATACATTTCAATTTCACTCCAAAGAACTTACTGCAAACTAATGGAAACACCTTAGGTTAACTTCCCACATGATTATGAGTAGTTTGAAAGTTGATTAATGGCTGTACACATCAACACAAAAAAGTTGTTATCTCAGTGCATGTAATGCTTAGACAATACAAACAGTATACATTTCAATTTTACACCAAAGTACTTACTGCAAACCTAATGGAAACAACTTAGATTAACTTCCCATATGATTCTGAGATGTCTGAAAGTTGTTTCATACCTGTGCACATCAAGACAAAAAAGTTGTTTTCTCAGTGCAGGCAATGCTTTTACAATACAAATAGTATACATTTCAATTTTACACCAAAGCACTTACTGCAAACCTAATGGAAACACCTTATGTCAACTTTCCACATGATTATGAGTAGTTTGAAAGTTGTTTCATGGCTGTACACATCAACACAAAAAAGTTGTTATCTCAGTGCATGCAATGCTTAGACAATACAAATAGTATACATTTCAATTTTACACCAAAGCACTTACTGCAAACCTAATGGAAACAACTTAGGTTAACTTCCCACATGATTCTGAGATGTCTGAAAGTTGTTTCATAGCTGTGCACATAAAGACAGAAAAGTTGATTTCCCAGTGAATAGAAAGCTTTAACATAAAAGTAGTATACATTTCAATTTTACACCAAAGCACTTACTGCAAACCTAATGGAAACAACTTAGGTTAACTTCCCACATGATTCTGAGATGTCTGAAAGTTGTTTCATACCTGTGCACATCAAGACAAAAAAGTTGTTTTCTCAGTGCATGCAATGCTTTTACAATACAAACAGTACACATTTCAATTTTACACCACAGCCCTTACTGCAAACCTAATGGAAACACCTTAGGTTAACTTTCCACATGATTATGAGTAGTTTGAAAGTTGTTTCATGGCTGTACACATCAACAGAAAAAAGTTGTTATCTCAGAGCATGCAATGCTTAGACAATACAAATAGTATACATTTCAATTTTACTCCAAAGCACTTACTGCAAACCTAAAGGAAACACCATAGGTTAACTTCCCACATGATTCTGAGATGTCTGAAAGTTGTTTCATAGCTGTGCACATAAAGACAAAAAAGTTGATTTCACAGTGAATAGAATGCTTTGACATAAAAGTAGTATACATTTCAATTTTACACCAAAGCACTTACTGCAACCCTAATGGAAACACTTTATTTTAACTTTCCACATGATTATGAGTAGTTTGAAAGTTGTTTCATGGCTGTACACATCAACACAAAAAAGTTGTTATCTCAGTGCATGCACTGCTTAAACAATACAAATAGTATACATTTCAATTTTACTCCAAAGCACTTACTGCAAACCTAATGGAAACACTTTAAGTTAACTTCCCACATGATTCTGAGA
The DNA here is from genome assembly GCF_030028105.1 of Mobula birostris. Lineage (NCBI taxonomy): Eukaryota > Metazoa > Chordata > Chondrichthyes > Myliobatiformes > Myliobatidae > Mobula > Mobula birostris. The sequence continues at coordinate 7,745 of NW_027276245.1, forward strand.
TGTCTGAAAGTTGTTTCATACCTGTGCACATAAAGACAAAAAAGTTGATTTCACAGTGAGTAGAATGATTTGACAAAAAAGTAGTATACATTTCAATTGTACTCAAAAGTCCTGACTGCAAACCTAATGCAAACAGATTTGGTTAACTTCCCAGATGAGTATGACTAGGTTTAAAGTTGTTTCATGCCTCAGTTCATCAAGACAAAAAAGTTAATTTCTCAGTACTACTATGCTCTGACTTTAAGGTAGTATACATCTCAATTTTACACCAAAGTACTTACTGCAAACTAATGGAAACACCTTAGGTTAACTTCCCACATGATTCTGAGATGTCTGAAAGTTGTTTCATACCTGTGGACATCAAGACAAAAAAGTTGTTTTCTCAGTGCATGCAATGCTTTTACAATACAAATAGTATACATTTCAATTTTACACCAAAGCACTTACTGCGAACCTAATGGAAACACCTTAGGTCAACTTTCCACATGATTATGAGTAGTTTGAAAGTTGTTTCATGGCTGTACACATCAACACAAAAAAGTTGTTATCTCAGTGCATGCAATGCTTAGACAATACAAATAGTATACATTTCAATTTTACACCCAAGCACTTACTGCAAACCTAATGGAAACAACATAGGTTAACTTCCCACATGATTCTGAGATGTCTGAAAGTTGTTTCATAGCTGTGCACATAAAGACAAAAAAGTTCATTTCCCAGTGAATAGAATGCTTTAACATAAAAGTAGTATACATTTCAATATTACACCAAAGCACTTACTGCAAACCTAATGGAAACACTTTAGGTTAACTTTCCACATGATTATGAGTAGTTTGAAAGTTGTTTCATGGCTGTACACATCAACACAAAAAAGTTGTTATCTCAGTGCATGCACTGCTTAAACAATACAAATAGTATACATTTCAACTTTACTCCAAAGCACTTACTGCAAACCTAATGGAAACACTTTAAGTTAACTTCCCACATGATTCTGAGATGTCTGAAAGTTGTTTCATACCTGTGCACATAAAGACAAAAAAGTTGATTTCACAGTGAGTAGAATGATTTGACATAAAAGTAGTATACATTTCAATTGTACTCAAAAGTCCTGACTGCAAACCTAATGCAAACAGATTTGGTTAACTTCCCAGATGAGTATGACTAGGTTTAAAGTTGTTTCATGCCTCAGTTCATCAAGACAAAAAAGTTAATTTCTCAGTACTACTATGCTCTGACTTTAAGGTAGTATACATCTCAATTTTACACCAAAGTACTTACTGCAAACTAATGGAAACACCTTAGGTTAACTTCCCACATGATTATGAGTAGTTTGAAAGTTGATTCATGGCTGTACACATCAACACAAAAAAGTTGTTATCTCAGTGCATGTAATGCTTAGACAATACAAATAGTATACATTTCAATTTTACACCAAAGTACTTACTGCAAACCTAATGGAAACAACTTACATTAACTTCCCATATGATTCTGAGATGTCTGAAAGTTGTTTCATACCTGTGCACATCAAGACAAAAAAGTTGTTTTCTCAGTGCATGCAATGCTTTTACAATACAAATAGTATACATTTCAATTTTACACCAAAGCACTTACTGCGAACCTAATGGAAACAGCTTAGGTCAACTTTCCACATGATTATGAGTAGTTTGAAAGTTGTTTCATGGCTGTACACATCAACAGAAAAAACTTGTTATCTCAGTGCATGCAATGCTTAGACAATACAAATAGTATACATTTCAATTTTACACCAAAGCACTTACTGCAAACCTAATGGAAACAACTTAGGTTAACTTCCCACATGATTCTGAGATGTCTGAAAGTTGTTTCATAGCTGTGCACATAAAGACAAAAAAGTTCATTTCCCAGTGAATAGAATGCTTTAACATAAAAGAAGTATACATTTCAATTTTACACCAAAGCACTTACTGCAAACCTAATGGAAACACTTTAGGTTAACTTTCCACATGATTATGAGTAGTTTGAAAGTTGTTTCATGGCTGTACACATCAACAGAAAAAAGTTGTTATCTCAGTGCATGCAATGCTTAGACAATACAAATAGTATACATTTCAATTTTACACCAAAGCACTTACTGCAAACCTAATGGAAACAACTTAGGTTAACTTCCCACATGATTCTGAGATGTCTGAAAGTAGTTTCATACCTGTGCACATCAAGACAAAAAAGTTGTTTTCTCAGTGCAAGCAATGCTTTTACAATACAAATAGTATACATTTCAATTTTACACCAAAGTACTTACTGCAAACCTAATGGAAACACCTTAGGTGAACTTCCCACATGATTATGAGTAGTTTGAAAGCTGTTTCATGGCTGTACACATCAACAGAAAAAAGTTGTTAGCTCAGTGCCTGCAATGCTTAGACAATACAAATAGTATACATTTCAATTTTACTCCAAAGCACTTACTGCAAACCTAATGGAAACACTTTAAAATAACTTCCCACATGATTCTGAGATGTCTGAAAGTTGTTTCATACCTGTGCACATAAAGACAAAAAAGTTGATTTCACAGTGAATAGAATGCTTTGACATACAAGTAGTATACAATTCAATTTTACACCAAAGCACTTACTGCAAACCTAATGGAAACACTTTAGGTTAACTTTCCACATGATTATGAGTAGTTTGAAAGTTGTTTCATGGCTGTACACATCAACACAAAAAAGTTGTTATCTCAGTGCATGCAGTGCTTAAACAATACAAATAGTATACATTTCAATTTCACTCCAAAGAACTTACTGCAAACTAATGGAAACACCTTAGGTTAACTTCCCACATGATTATGAGTAGTTTGAAAGTTGATTAATGGCTGTACACATCAACACAAAAAAGTTGTTATCTCAGTGCATGTAATGCTTAGACAATACAAATAGTATACATTTCAATTTTACACCACAGCACTTACTGCAAACCTAATGGAAACACCTTAGGTTAACTTTCCACATGATTATGAGTAGTTTGAAAGTTGTTTCATGGCTGTACACATCAACACAAAAAAGTTGTTATCTCAGTGCATGTAATGCTTAGACAATACAAATAGTATACATTTCAATTTTACACCAAAGTACTTACTGCAAACCTAATGGAAACATCTTAGATTAACTTCCCATATGATTCTGAGATGTCTGAAAGTTGTTTCATACCTGTGGACATCAAGACAAAAAAGTTGTTTTCTCAGTGCATGCAATGCTTTTACAATACAAATAGTATACATTTCAATTTTACACCAAAGCACTTACTGCGAACCTAATGGAAAGACCTTAGGTCAACTTTCCACATGATTATGAGTAGTTTGAAAGTTGTTTCATGGCTGTACACATCAACACAAAAAAGTTGTTATCTCAGTGCATGCAATGCTTAGACAATACAAATAGTATACATTTCAATTTTACACCCAAGCACTTACTGCAAACCTAATGGAAACAACTTAGGTTAACTTCCCACATGATTCTGAGATGTCTGAAAGTTGTTTCATAGCTGTGCACATAAAGACAAAAAAGTTCATTTCCCAGTGAATAGAATGCTTTAACATAAAAGTAGTATACATTTCAATATTACACCAAAGCACTTACTGCAAAGCTAATGGAAACACTTTAGGTTAACTTTCCACATGATTATGAGTAGTTTGAAAGTTGTTTCATGGCTGTACACATCAACACAAAAAAGTTGTTATCTCAGTGCATGCACTGCTTAAACAATACAAATAGTATACATTTCAACTTTACTCCAAAGCACTTACTGCAAACCTAATGGAAACACTTTAAGTTAACTTCCCACATGATTCTGAGATGTCTGAAAGTTGTTTCATACCTGTGCACATAAAGACAAAAAAGTTGATTTCACAGTGAGTAGAATGATTTGACATAAAAGTAGTATACATTTCAATTGTACTCAAAAGTCCTGACTGCAAACCTAATGCAAACAGATTTGGTTAACTTCCCAGATGAGTATGACTAGGTTTAAAGTTGTTTCATGCCTCAGTTCATCAAGACAAAAAAGTTAATTTCTCAGTACTACTATGCTCTGACTTTAAGGTAGTATACATCTCAATTTTACACCAAAGTACTTACTGCAAACTAATGGAAACACCTTAGGTTAACTTCCCACATGATTATGAGTAGTTTGAAAGTTGATTCATGGCTGTACACATCAACACAAAAAAGTTGTTATCTCAGTGCATGTAATGCTTAGACAATACAAATAGTATACATTTCAATTTTACACCAAAGTACTTACTGCAAACCTAATGGAAACAACTTAGATTAACTTCCCGTATGATTCTGAGATGTCCGAAAGTTGTTTCATACCTGTGCACATCAAGACAAAAAAGTTGTTTTCTCAGTGCATGCAATGCTTTTACAATACAAATAGTATACATTTCAATTTTACACCAAAGCACTTACTGCAAACCTAATGGAAACACCTTAGGTGAACTTCCCACATGATTATGAGTAGTTTGAAAGCTGTTTCATGGCTGTACACATCAACAGAAAAAAGTTATTAGCTCAGTGCCTGCAATGCTTAGACAATACAAATAGTATACATTTCAATTTTACTCCAAAGCACTTACTGCAAACCTAATGGAAACACTTTAATTTAACTTCCCACATGATTCTGAGATGTCTGAAAGTTGTTTCATACCTGTGCACATAAAGACAAAAAAGTTGATTTCACAGTGAATAGAATGCTTTGACATACAAGTAGTATACAATTCAATTTTACACCAAAGCACTTACTGCAAACCTAATGGAAACACTTTAGGTTAACTTTCCACATGATTATGAGTAGTTTGAAAGTTGTTTCATGGCTGTACACATCAACACAAAAAAGTTGTTATCTCAGTGCATGCAGTGCTTAAACAATACAAATAGTATACATTTCAATTTCACTCCAAAGAACTTACTGCAAACTAATGGAAACACCTTAGGTTAACTTCCCACATGATTATGAGTAGTTTGAAAGTTGATTAATGGCTGTACACATCAACACAAAAAAGTTGTTATCTCAGTGCATGTAATGCTTAGACAATACAAATAGTATACATTTCAATTTTACACCAAAGTACTTACTGCAAACCTAATGGAAACAACTTAGATTAACTTCCCATATGATTCTGAGATGTCTGAAAGTTGTTTCATACCTGTGCACATAAAGACAAAAAAGTTGTTTTCTCAGTGCATGCAATGCTTTTACAATACAAATAGTATACATTTCAATTTTACACCAAAGCACTTACTGCAAACCTAATGGAAACACCTTAGGTCAACTTTCCACATGATTATGAGTAGTTTGAAAGTTGTTTCATGGCTGTACACATCAACACAAAAAAGTTGTTATCTCAGTGCATGCAATGCTTAGACAATACAAATAGTATACATTTCAATTTCACTCCAAAGAACGTACTGCAAACCTAATGGAAACTCTTTAATTTAACTTCCCACATGATTCTGAGATGTCTGAAAGTTGTTTCATACCTGTGCACATAAAGACAAAAAAGTTGATTTCACAGTGAATAGAATGCTTTGACATAAAAGTAGTATACATTTCAATTGTACTCAAAAGTCCTGACTGCAAACCTAATTCAAACAGATTTGGTTGACTTCCCAGATGAGTATGACTAGGTTTAAAGTTGTTTCAAGCCTCAGTTCATCAAGACAAAAAAGTTAATTTCTCAGTACTACTATGCTCTGACTTTAAGGTAGTATACATCTCAATTTTACACCAAAGTACTTACTGCAAACTAATGGAAACAACTTAGATTAACTTCCCATATGATTCTGAGATGTCTGAAAGTTGTTTCATACCTGTGCACATCAAGACAAAAAAGTTGTTTTCTCAGTGCAGGCAATGCTTTTACAATACAAATAGTATACATTTCAATTTTACACCAAAGCACTTACTGCAAACCTAATGGAAACACCTTATGTCAACTTTCCACATGATTATGAGTAGTTTGAAAGTTGTTTCATGGCTGTACACATCAACACAAAAAAGTTGTTATCTCAGTGCATGCAATGCTTAGACAATACAAATAGTATACATTTCAATTTTACACCAAAGCACTTACTGCAAACCTAATGGAAACAACTTAGGTTAACTTCCCACATGATTCTGAGATGTCTGAAAGTTGTTTCATAGCTGTGCACATAAAGACAGAAAAGTTGATTTCCCAGTGAATAGAAAGCTTTAACATAAAAGTAGTATACATTTCAATTTTACACCAAAGCACTTACTGCAAACCTAATGGAAACAACTTACATTAACTTCCCATATGATTCTGAGATGTCTGAAAGTTGTTTCATACCTGTGCACATCAAGACAAAAAAGTTGTTTTCTCAGTGCATGCAATGCTTTTACAATACAAATAGTATACATTTCGGGTTTACACCAAAGCACTTACTGCGAACCTAATGGAAACACCTTAGGTCAACTTTCCACATGATTATGAGTAGTTTGAAAGTTGTTTCATGGCTGTACACATCAACAGAAAAAAGTTGTTATCTCAGTGCATGCAATGCTTAGACAATACAAATAGTATACATTTCAATTTTACACAAAGCACTTACTGCAAACCTAATGGAAACAACTTAGGTTAACTTCCCACATGATTCTGAGATGTCTGAAAGTAGTTTCATACCTGTGCACATCAAGACAAAGAAGTTGTTTTCTCAGTGCAAGCAATGCTTTTACAATACAAATAGTATACAATTCAATTTTACACCAAAGTACTTACTGCAAACCTAATGGAAACACCTTAGGTGAACTTCCCACATGATTATGAGTAGTTTGAAAGCTGTTTCATGGCTGTACACATCAACAGAAAAAAGTTGTTAGCTCAGTGCCTGCAATGCTTAGACAATACAAATAGTATACATTTCAATTTTACTCCAAAGCACTTACTGCAAACCTAATGGAAACACTTTAATTTAACTTCCCACATGATTCTGAGATGTCTGAAAGTTGTTTCATACCTGTGCACATCAAGACAAAAAAGTTGTTTTCTCAGTGCAGGCAATGCTTTTACAATACAAATAGTATACATTTCAATTTTACACCAAAGCACTTACTGCAAACCTAATGGAAACACCTTATGTCAACTTTCCACATGATTATGAGTAGTTTGAAAGTTGTTTCATGGCTGTACACATCAACACAAAAAAGTTGTTATCTCAGTGCATGCAATGCTTAGACAATACAAATAGTATACATTTCAATTTTACACCAAAGCACTTACTGCAAACCTAATGGAAACAACTTAGGTTAACTTCCCACATGATTCTGAGATGTCTGAAAGTTGTTTCATAGCTGTGCACATAAAGACAGAAAAGTTGATTTCCCAGTGAATAGAAAGCTTTAACATAAAAGTAGTATACATTTCAATTTTACACCAAAGCACTTACTGCAAACCTAATGGAAACAACTTAGGTTAACTTCCCACATGATTCTGAGATGTCTGAAAGTTGTTTCATACCTGTGCACATCAAGACAAAAAAGTTGTTTTCTCAGTGCATGCAATGCTTTTACAATACAAACAGTACACATTTCAATTTTACACCACAGCACTTACTGCAAACCTAATGGAAACACCTTAGGTTAACTTTCCACATGATTATGAGTAGTTTGAAAGTTGTTTCATGGCTGTACACATCAACAGAAAAAAGTTGTTATCTCAGAGCATGCAATGCTTAGACAATACAAATAGTATACATTTCAATTTTACTCCAAAGCACTTACTGCAAACCTAAAGGAAACACCATAGGTTAACTTCCCACATGATTCTGAGATGTCTGAAAGTTGTTTCATAGCTGTGCACATAAAGACAAAAAAGTTGATTTCACAGTGAATAGAATGCTTTGACATAAAAGTAGTATACATTTCAATTTTACACCAAAGCACTTACTGCAACCCTAATGGAAACACTTTAGTTTAACTTTCCACATGATTATGAGTAGTTTGAAAGTTGTTTCATGGCTGTACACATCAACACAAAAAAGTTGTTATCTCAGTGCATGCACTGCTTAAACAATACAAATAGTATACATTTCAATTTTACTCCAAAGCACTTACTGCAAACCTAATGGAAACACTTTAAGTTAACTTCCCACATGATTCTGAGATGTCTGAAAGTTGTTTCATACCTGTGCACATAAAGACAAAAAAGTTGATTTCACAGTGAGTAGAATGATTTGACATAAAAGTAGTATACATTTCAATTGTACTCAAAAGTCCTGACTGCAAACCTAATGCAAACAGATTTGGTTAACTTCCCAGATGAGTATGACTAGGTTTAAAGTTGTTTCATGCCTCAGTTCATCAAGACAAAAAAGTTAATTTCTCAGTACTACTATGCTCTGACTTTAAGGTAGTATACATCTCAATTTTACACCAAAGTACTTACTACAAACTAATGGAAACACCTTAGGTTAACTTCCCACATGATTATGAGTAGTTTGAAAGTTGATTCATGGCTGTACACATCAACACAAAAAAGTTGTTATCTCAGTGCATGTAATGCTTAGACAATACAAATAGTATACATTTCAATTTTACACCAAAGTACTTACTGCAAACTAATGGAAACAACTTAGATTAACTTCCCATATGATTCTGAGATGTCTGAAAGTTGTTTCATACCTGTGCACATCAAGACAAAAAAGTTGTTATCTCAGTGCATGCAATGCTTAGACAATACAAATAGTATACATTTCAATTTTACACCAAAGCACTTACTGCAAACCTAATGGAAACAACTTAGGTTAACTTCCCACATGATTCTGAGATGTCTGAAAGTTGTTTCATAGCTGTGCACATAAAGACAGAAAAGTTGATTTCCCAGTGAATAGAAAGCTTTAACATAAAAGTAGTATACATTTCAATTTTACACCAAAGCACTTACTGCAAACCTAATGGAAACAACTTACATTAACTTCCCATATGATTCTGAGATGTCTGAAAGTTGTTTCATACCTGTGCACATCAAGACAAAAAAGTTGTTTTCTCAGTGCATGCAATGCTTTTACAATACAAATAGTATACATTTCAATTTTACACCAAAGCACTTACTGCGAACCTAATGGAAACACCTTAGGTCAACTTTCCACATGATTATGAGTAGTTTGAAAGTTGTTTCATGGCTGTACACATCAACAGAAAAAAGTTGTTATCTCAGTGCATGCAATGCTTAGACAATACAAATAGTATACATTTCAATTTTACACCAAAGCACTTACTGCAAACCTAATGGAAACAACTTAGGTTAACTTCCCACATGATTCTGAGATGTCTGAAAGTAGTTTCATACCTGTGCACATCAAGACAAAAAAGTTGTTTTCTCAGTGCAAGCAATGCTTTTACAATACAAACAGTACACATTTCAATTTTACAGCACAGCACTTACTGCAAACCTAATGGAAACACCTTAGGTTAACTTTCCACATGATTATGAGTAGTTTGAAAGTTGTTTCATGGCTGTACACATCAACAGAAAAAAGTTGTTATCTCAGAGCCTGCAATGCTTAGACAATACAAATAGTATACATTTCAATTTTACTCCAAAGCACTTACTGCAAACCTAATGGAAACACTTTAATTTAACTTCCCACATGATTCTGAGATGTCTGAAAGTTGTTTCATACCTGTGCACATAAAGACAAAAAAGTTGATTTCACAGTGAATAGAATGCTTTGACATACAAGTAGTATACAATTCAATTTTACACCAAAGCACTTACTGCAACCCTAATGGAAACACTTTAGGTTAACTTTCCACATGATTATGAGTAGTTTGAAAGTTGTTTCATGGCTGTGCACATCAACACAAAAAAGTTGTTATCTCAGTGCATGCAGTGCTTAAACAATACAAATAGTATACATTTCAATTTCACTCCAAAGCACTTACTGCAAACTAATGGAAACACCTTAGGTTAACTTCCCACATGATTATGAGTAGTTTGAAAGTTGATTAATGGCTGTACACATCAACACAAAAAAGTTGTTATCTCAGTGCATGTAATGCTTAGACAATACAAATAGTATACATTTCAATTTTACACCAAAGTACTTACTGCAAACCTAATGGAAACAACTTAGATTAACTTCCCATATGATTCTGAGATGTCTGAAAGTTGTTTCATACCTGAGTTCATCAAGACAAAAAAGTTAATTTCTCAGTACTACTATGCTCTGACTTTAAGGTAGTATACATCTCAATTTTACACCAAAGTACTTACTGCAAACTAATGGAAACACCTTAGGTTAACTTCCCACATGATTCTGAGATGTCTGAAAGTTGTTTCATAGCTGTGCACATAAAGACAAAAAAGTTGATTTCCCAGTGAATAGAATGCTTTAACATAAAAGTAGTATACATTTCAATTTTACACCAAAGCACTTACTGCAAACCTAATGGAAACACCTTAGGTCAACTTTCCACATGATTATGAGTAGTTTGAAAGTTGTTTCATGGCTGTACACATCAACACAAAAAAGTTGTTATCTCAGTGCATGCAATGCTTAGACAATACAAATAGTATACATTTCAATTTTACACCCAAGCACTTACTGCAAACCTAATGGAAACAACTTAGGTTAACTTCCCACATGATTCTGAGATGTCTGAAAGTAGTATCATACCTGTGCACATCAAGACAAAAAAGTTGTTTTCTCAGTGCAAGCAATGCTTTTACAATACAAATAGTATACATTTCAATTTTACACCAAAGTACTTACTGCAAACCTAATGGAAACACCTTAGGTGAACTTCCCACATGATTATGAGTAGTTTGAAAGCTGTTTCATGGCTGTACACATCAACAGAAAAAAGTTGTTAGCTCAGTGCCTGCAATGCTTAGACAATACAAATAGTATACATTTCAATTTTACTCCAAAGCACTTACTGCAAACCTAATGGAAACACTTTAATTTAACTTCCCACATGATTCTGAGATGTCTGAAAGTTGTTTCATACCTGTGCACATAAAGACAAAAAAGTTGATTTCACAGTGAATAGAATGCTTTGACATACAAGTAGTATACAATTCAATTTTACACCAAAGCACTTACTGCAAACCTAATGGAAACACTTTAGGTTAACTTTCCACATGATTATGAGTAGTTTGAAAGTTGTTTCATGGCTGTACATATCAACACAAAAAAGTTGTTATCTCAGTGCATGCAGTGCTTAAACAATACAAATAGTATACATTTCAATTTCACTCCAAAGAACTTACTGCAAACTAATGGAAACACCTTAGGTTAACTTCCCACATGATTATGAGTAGTTTGAAAGTTGATTAATGGCTGTACACATCAACACAAAAAAGTTGTTATCTCAGTGCATGTAATGCTTAGACAATACAAATAGTATACATTTCAATTTTACACCAAAGTACTTACTGCAAACCTAATGGAAACAACTTAGATTAACTTCCCATATGATTCTGAGATGTCTCAAAGTTGTTTCATACCTGTGCACATAAAGACAAAAAAGTTGTTTTCTCAGTGCATGCAATGCTTTTACAATACAAATAGTATACATTTCAAGTTTACACCAAAGCACTTACTGCAAACCTAATGGAAACACCTTATGTCAACTTTCCACATGATTATGAGTAGTTTGAAAGTTGTTTCATGGCTGTACACATCAACACAAAAAAGTTGTTATCTCAGTGCATGCAATGCTTAGACAATACAAATAGTATACATTTCAATTTTACACCAAAGCACTTACTGCAAACCTAATGGAAACAACTTAGGTTAACTTCCCACATGATTCTGAGATGTCTGAAAGTTGTTTCATACCTGTGCACATCAAGACAAAAAAGTTGTTTTCTCAGTGCATGCAATGCTTTTACAATACAAACAGTACACATTTCAATTTTACACCACAGCACTTACTGCAAACCTAATGGAAACACCTTAGGTTAACTTTCCACATGATTATGAGTAGTTTGAAAGTTGTTTCATGGCTGTACACATCAACACAAAAAAGTTGTTATCTCAGTGCATGTAATGCTTAGACAATACAAATAGTATACATTTCAATTTTACACCAAAGTACTTACTGCAAACCTAATGGAAACAACTTAGGTTAACTTCCCATATGATTCTGAGATGTCTGAAAGTTGTTTCATACCTGTGGACATCAAGACAAAAAAGTTGTTTTCTCAGTGCATGCAATGCTTTTACAATACAAATAGTATACATTTCAATTTTACACCAAAGCACTTACTGCGAACCTAATGGAAAGACCTTAGGTCAACTTTCCACATGATTATGAGTAGTTTGAAAGTTGTTTCATGGCTGTACACATCAACACAAAAAAGTTGTTATCTCAGTGCATGCAATGCTTAGACAATACAAATAGTATACATTTCAATTTTACACCCAAGCACTTACTGCAAACCTAATGGAAACAACTTAGGTTAACTTCCCACATGATTCTGAGATGTCTGAAAGTTGTTTCATAGCTGTGCACATAAAGACAAAAAAGTTCATTTCCCAGTGAATAGAATGCTTTAACATAAAAGTAGTATACATTTCAATATTACACCAAAGCACTTACTGCAAAGCTAATGGAAACACTTTAGGTTAACTTTCCACATGATTATGAGTAGTTTGAAAGTTGTTTCATGGCTGTACACATCAACACAAAAAAGTTGTTATCTCAGTGCATGCACTGCTTAAACAATACAAATAGTATACATTTCAACTTTACTCCAAAGCACTTACTGCAAACCTAATGGAAACACTTTAAGTTAACTTCCCACATGATTCTGAGATGTCTGAAAGTTGTTTCATACCTGTGCACATAAAGACAAAAAAGTTGATTTCACAGTGAGTAGAATGATTTGACATAAAAGTAGTATACATTTCAATTGTACTCAAAAGTCCTGACTGCAAACCTAATGCAAACAGATTTGGTTAACTTCCCAGATGAGTATGACTAGGTTTAAAGTTGTTTCATGCCTCAGTTCATCAAGACAAAAAAGTTAATTTCTCAGTACTACTATGCTCTGACTTTAAGGTAGTATACATCTCAATTTTACACCAAAGTACTTACTGCAAACTAATGGAAACACCTTAGGTTAACTTCCCACATGATTATGAGTAGTTTGAAAGTTGATTCATGGCTGTACACATCAACACAAAAAAGTTGTTATCTCAGTGCATGTAATGCTTAGACAATACAAATAGTATACATTTCAATTTTACACCAAAGTACTTACTGCAAACCTAATGGAAACAACTTAGATTAACTTCCCGTATGATTCTGAGATGTCTGAAAGTTGTTTCATACCTGTGCACATCAAGACAAAAAAGTTGTTTTCTCAGTGCATGCAATGCTTTTACAATACAAATAGTATACATTTCAATTTTACACCAAAGCACTTACTGCAAACCTAATGGAAACACCTTAGGTGAACTTCCCACATGATTATGAGTAGTTTGAAAGCTGTTTCATGGCTGTACACATCAACAGAAAAAAGTTGTTAGCTCAGTGCCTGCAATGCTTAGACAATACAAATAGTATACATTTCAATTTTACTCCAAAGCACTTACTGCAAACCTAATGGAAACACTTTAATTTAACTTCCCACATGATTCTGAGATGTCTGAAAGTTGTTTCATACCTGTGCACATAAAGACAAAAAAGTTGATTTCACAGTGAATAGAATGCTTTGACATACAAGTAGTATACAATTCAATTTTACACCAAAGCACTTACTGCAAACCTAATGGAAACACTTTAGGTTAACTTTCCACATGATTATGAGTAGTTTGAAAGTTGTTTCATGGCTGTACACATCAACACAAAAAAGTTGTTATCTCAGTGCATGCAGTGCTTAAACAATACAAATAGTATACATTTCAACTTTACACCAAAGCACTTACTGCAAACCTAATGGAAACAACTTAGGTTAACTTCCCACATGATTCTGAGATGTCTGAAAGTAGTTTCATACCTGTGCACATCAAGACAAAGAAGTTGTTTTCTCAGTGCAAGCAATGCTTTTACAATACAAATAGTATACAATTCAATTTTACACCAAAGTACTTACTGCAAACCTAATGGAAACACCTTAGGTGAACTTCCCACATGATTATGAGTAGTTTGAAAGCTGTTTCATGGCTGTACACATCAACAGAAAAAAGTTGTTAGCTCAGTGCCTGCAATGCTTAGACAATACAAATAGTATACATTTCAATTTTACTCCAAAGCACTTACTGCAAACCTAATGGAAACACTTTAATTTAACTTCCCACATGATTCTGAGATGTCTGAAAGTTGTTTCATACCTGTGCACATAAAGACAAAAAAGTTGATTTCACAGTGAATAGAATGCTTTGACATACAAGTAGTATACAATTCAATTTTACACCAAAGCACTTACTGCAAACCTAATGGAAACACTTTAGGTTAACTTTCCACATGATTATGAGTAGTTTGAAAGTTGTTTCATGGCTGTACACATCAACACAAAAAAGTTGTTATCTCAGTGCATGCAGTGCTTAAACAATACAAATAGTATACATTTCAATTTCACTCCAAAGAACTTACTGCAAACTAATGGAAACACCTTAGGTTAACTTCCCACAATGATTATGAGTAGTTTGAAAGTTGATTAATGGCTGTACACATCAACACAAAAAAGTTGTTATCTCAGTGCATGTAATGCTTAGACAATACAAATAGTATACATTTCAATTTTACACCAAAGTACTTACTGCAAACCTAATGGAAACAACTTAGATTAACTTCCCATATGATTCTGAGATGTCTGAAAGTTGTTTCATACCTGTGCACATAAAGACAAAAAAGTTGTTTTCTCAGTGCATGCAATGCTTTTACAATACAAATAGTATACATTTCAATTTTACACCAAAGCACTTACTGCAAACCTAATGGAAACACCTTAGGTCAACTTTCCACATGATTATGAGTAGTTTGAAAGTTGTTTCATGGCTGTACACATCAACACAAAAAAGTTGTTATCTCAGTGCATGCAATGCTTAGACAATACAAATAGTATACATTTCAATTTCACTCCAAAGAACGTACTGCAAACCTAATGGAAACACTTTAATTTAACTTCCCACATGATTCTGAGATGTCTGAAAGTTGTTTCATACCTGTGCACATAAAGACAAAAAAGTTGATTTCACAGTGAATAGAATGCTTTGACATAAAAGTAGTATACATTTCAATTGTACTCAAAAGTCCTGACTGCAAACCTAATGCAAACAGATTTGGTTGACTTCCCAGATGAGTATGACTAGGTTTAAAGTTGTTTCATGCCTCAGTTCATCAAGACAAAAAAGTTAATTTCTCAGTACTACTATGCTCTGACTTTAAGGTAGTATACATCTCAATTTTACACCAAAGTACTTACTGCAAACTAATGGAAACAACTTAGATTAACTTCCCATATGATTCTGAGATGTCTGAAAGTTGTTTCATACCTGTGCACATCAAGACAAAAAAGTTGTTTTCTCAGTGCAGGCAATGCTTTTACAATACAAATAGTATACATTTCAAGTTTACACCAAAGCACTTACTGCAAACCTAATGGAAACACCTTATGTCAACTTTCCACATGATTATGAGTAGTTTGAAAGTTGTTTCATGGCTGTACACATCAACACAAAAAAGTTGTTATCTCAGTGCATGCAATGCTTAGACAATACAAATAGTATACATTTCAATTTTACACCAAAGCACTTACTGCAAACCTAATGGAAACAACTTAGGTTAACTTCCCACATGATTCTGAGATGTCTGAAAGTTGTTTCATAGCTGTGCACATAAAGACAGAAAAGTTGATTTCCCAGTGAATAGAAAGCTTTAACATAAAAGTAGTATACATTTCAATTTTACACCAAAGCACTTACTGCAAACCTAATGGAAACAACTTAGGTTAACTTCCCACATGATTCTGAGATGTCTGAAAGTTGTTTCATACCTGTGCACATCAAGACAAAAAAGTTGTTTTCTCAGTGCATGCAATGCTTTTACAATACAAACAGTACACATTTCAATTTTACACCACAGCACTTACTGCAAACCTAATGGAAACACCTTAGGTTAACTTTCCACATGATTATGAGTAGTTTGAAAGTTGTTTCATGGCTGTACACATCAACAGAAAAAAGTTGTTATCTCAGAGCATGCAATGCTTAGACAATACAAATAGTATACATTTCAATTTTACTCCAAAGCACTTACTGCAAACCTAAAGGAAACACCATAGGTTAACTTCCCACATGATTCTGAGATGTCTGAAAGTTGTTTCATAGCTGTGCACATAAAGACAAAAAAGTTGATTTCACAGTGAATAGAATGCATTGACATAAAAGTAGTATACATTTCAATTTTACACCAAAGCACTTACTGCAACCCTAATGGAAACACTTTAGTTTAACTTTCCACATGATTATGAGTAGTTTGAAAGTTGTTTCATGGCTGTACACATCAACACAAAAAAGTTGTTATCTCAGTGCATGCACTGCTTAAACAATACAAATAGTATACATTTCAATTTTACTCCAAAGCACTTACTGCAAACCTAATGGAAACACTTTAAGTTAACTTCCCACATGATTCTGAGATGTCTGAAAGTTGTTTCATACCTGTGCACATAAAGACAAAAAAGTTGATTTCACAGTGAGTAGAATGATTTGACATAAAAGTAGTATACATTTCAATTGTACTCAAAAGTCCTGACTGCAAACCTAATGCAAACAGATTTGGTTAACTTCCCAGATGAGTATGACTAGGTTTAAAGTTGTTTCATGCCTCAGTTCATCAAGACAAAAAAGTTAATTTCTCAGTACTACTATGCTCTGACTTTAAGGTAGTATACATCTCAATTTTACACCAAAGTACTTACTGCAAACTAATGGAAACACCTTAGGTTAACTTCCCACATGATTATGAGTAGTTTGAAAGTTGATTCATGGCTGTACACATCAACACAAAAAAGTTGTTATCTCAGTGCATGTAATGCTTAGACAATACAAATAGTATACATTTCAATTTTACACCAAAGTACTTACTGCAACCCTAATGGAAACAACTTAGATTAACTTCCCATATGATTCTGAGATGTCTGAAAGTTGTTTCATACCTGTGGACATCAAGACAAAAAAGTTGTTTTCTCAGTGCATGCAATGCTTTTACAATACAAATAGTATACATTTCAATTTTACACCAAAGCACTTACTGCGAACCTAATGGAAACACCTTAGGTCAACTTTCCACATGATTATGAGTAGTTTGAAAGTTGTTTCATGGCTGTACACATCAACACAAAAAAGTTGTTATCTCAGTGCATGCAATGCTTAGACAATACAAATAGTATACATTTCAATTTTACACCCAAGCACTTACTGCAAACCTAATGGAAACAACATAGGTTAACTTCCCACATGATTCTGAGATGTCTGAAAGTTGTTTCATAGCTGTGCACATAAAGACAAAAAAGTTCATTTCCCAGTGAATAGAATGCTTTAACATAAAAGTAGTATACATTTCAATATTACACCAAAGCACTTACTGCAAACCTATTGGAAACACTTTAGGTTAACTTTCCACATGATTATGAGTAGTTTGAAAGTTGTTTCATGGCTGTACACATCAACACAAAAAAGTTGTTATCTCAGTGCATGCACTGCTTAAACAATACAAATAGTATACATTTCAACTTTACTCCAAAGCACTTACTGCAAACCTAATGGAAACACTTTAAGTTAACTTCCCACATGATTCTGAGATGTCTGAAAGTTGTTTCATACCTGTGCACATAAAGACAAAAAAGTTGATTTCACAGTGAGTAGAATGATTTGACATAAAAGTAGTATACATTTCAATTGTACTCAAAAGTCCTGACTGCAAACCTAATGCAAACAGATTTGGTTAACTTCCCAGATGAGTATGACTAGGTTTAAAGTTGTTTCATGCCTCAGTTCATCAAGACAAAAAAGTTAATTTCTCAGTACTACTATGCTCTGACTTTAAGGTAGTATACATCTCAATTTTACACCAAAGTACTTACTGCAAACTAATGGAAACACCTTAGGTTAACTTCCCACATGATTATGAGTAGTTTGAAAGTTGATTCATGGCTGTACACATCAACACAAAAAAGTTGTTATCTCAGTGCATGTAATGCTTAGACAATACAAATAGTATACATTTCAATTTTACACCAAAGTACTTACTGCAAACCTAATGGAAACAACTTACATTAACTTCCCATATGATTCTGAGATGTCTGAAAGTTGTTTCATACCTGTGCACATCAAGACAAAAAAGTTGTTTTCTCAGTGCATGCAATGCTTTTACAATACAAATAGTATACATTTCAATTTTACACCAAAGCACTTACTGCGAACCTAATGGAAACACCTTAGGTCAACTTTCCACATGATTATGAGTAGTTTGAAAGTTGTTTCATGGCTGTACACATCAACAGAAAAAACTTGTTATCTCAGTGCATGCAATGCTTAGACAATACAAATAGTATACATTTCAATTTTACACCAAAGCACTTACTGCAAACCTAATGGAAACAACTTAGGTTAACTTCCCACATGATTCTGAGATGTCTGAAAGTTGTTTCATAGCTGTGCACATAAAGACAGAAAAGTTGATTTCCCAGTGAATAGAAAGCTTTAACATAAAAGTAGTATACATTTCAATTTTACACCAAAGCACTTACTGCAAACCTAATGGAAACAACTTAGGTTAACTTCCCACATGATTCTGAGATGTCTGAAAGTTGTTTCATACCTGTGCACATCAAGACAAAAAAGTTGTTTTCTCAGTGCATGCAATGCTTTTACAATACAAACAGTACACATTTCAATTTTACACCACAGCACTTACTGCAAACCTAATGGAAACACCTTAGGTTAACTTTCCACATGATTATGAGTAGTTTGAAAGTTGTTTCATGGCTGTACACATCAACAGAAAAAAGTTGTTATCTCAGAGCATGCAATGCTTAGACAATACAAATAGTATACATTTCAATTTTACTCCAAAGCACTTACTGCAAACCTAAAGGAAACACCATAGGTTAACTTCCCACATGATTCTGAGATGTCTGAAAGTTGTTTCATAGCTGTGCACATAAAGACAAAAAAGTTGATTTCACAGTGAATAGAATGCTTTGACATAAAAGTAGTATACATTTCAATTTTACACCAAAGCACTTACTGCAACCCTAATGGAAACACTTTAGTTTAACTTTCCACATGATTATGAGTAGTTTGAAAGTTGTTTCATGGCTGTACACATCAACACAAAAAAGTTGTTATCTCAGTGCATGCACTGCTTAAACAATACAAATAGTATACATTTCAATTTTACTCCAAAGCACTTACTGCAAACCTAATGGAAACACTTTAAGTTAACTTCCCACATGATTCTGAGATGTCTGAAAGTTGTTTCATACCTGTGCACATAAAGACAAAAAAGTTGATTTCACAGTGAGTAGAATGATTTGACATAAAAGTAGTATACATTTCAATTGTACTCAAAAGTCCTGACTGCAAACCTAATGCAAACAGATTTGGTTAACTTCCCAGATGAGTATGACTAGGTTTAAAGTTGTTTCATGCCTCAGTTCATCAAGACAAAAAAGTTAATTTCTCAGTACTACTATGCTCTGACTTTAAGGTAGTATACATCTCAATTTTACACCAAAGTACTTACTGCAAACTAATGGAAACACCTTAGGTTAACTTCCCACATGATTATGAGTAGTTTGAAAGTTGATTCATGGCTGTACACATCAACACAAAAAAGTTGTTATCTCAGTGCATGTAATGCTTAGACAATACAAATAGTATACATTTCAATTTTACACCAAAGTACTTACTGCAACCCTAATGGAAACAACTTAGATTAACTTCCCATATGATTCTGAGATGTCTGAAAGTTGTTTCATACCTGTGGACATCAAGACAAAAAAGTTGTTTTCTCAGTGCATGCAATGCTTTTACAATACAAATAGTATACATTTCAATTTTACACCAAAGCACTTACTGCGAACCTAATGGAAACACCTTAGGTCAACTTTCCACATGATTATGAGTAGTTTGAAAGTTGTTTCATGGCTGTACACATCAACACAAAAAAGTTGTTATCTCAGTGCATGCAATGCTTAGACAATACAAATAGTATACATTTCAATTTTACACCCAAGCACTTACTGCAAACCTAATGGAAACAACATAGGTTAACTTCCCACATGATTCTGAGATGTCTGAAAGTTGTTTCATAGCTGTGCACATAAAGACAAAAAAGTTCATTTCCCAGTGAATAGAATGCTTTAACATAAAAGTAGTATACATTTCAATATTACACCAAAGTACTTACTGCAAACCTATTGGAAACACTTTAGGTTAACTTTCCACATGATTATGAGTAGTTTGAAAGTTGTTTCATGGCTGTACACATCAACACAAAAAAGTTGTTATCTCAGTGCATGCACTGCTTAAACAATACAAATAGTATACATTTCAACTTTACTCCAAAGCACTTACTGCAAACCTAATGGAAACACTTTAAGTTAACTTCCCACATGATTCTGAGATGTCTGAAAGTTGTTTCATACCTGTGCACATAAAGACAAAAAAGTTGATTTCACAGTGAGTAGAATGATTTGACATAAAAGTAGTATACATTTCAATTGTACTCAAAAGTCCTGACTGCAAACCTAATGCAAACAGATTTGGTTAACTTCCCAGATGAGTATGACTAGGTTTAAAGTTGTTTCATGCCTCAGTTCATCAAGACAAAAAAGTTAATTTCTCAGTACTACTATGCTCTGACTTTAAGGTAGTATACATCTCAATTTTACACCAAAGTACTTACTGCAAACTAATGGAAACACCTTAGGTTAACTTCCCACATGATTATGAGTAGTTTGAAAGTTGATTCATGGCTGTACACATCAACACAAAAAAGTTGTTATCTCAGTGCATGTAATGCTTAGACAATACAAATAGTATACATTTCAATTTTACACCAAACTACTTACTGCAAACCTAATGGAAACAACTTACATTAACTTCCCATATGATTCTGAGATGTCTGAAAGTTGTTTCATACCTGTGCACATCAAGACAAAAAAGTTGTTTTCTCAGTGCATGCAATGCTTTTACAATACAAATAGTATACATTTCAATTTTACACCAAAGCACTTACTGCGAACCTAATGGAAACACCTTAGGTCAACTTTCCACATGATTATGAGTAGTTTGAAAGTTGTTTCATGGCTGTACACATCAACAGAAAAAACTTGTTATCTCAGTGCATGCAATGCTTAGACAATACAAATAGTATACATTTCAATTTTACACCAAAGCACTTACTGCAAACCTAATGGAAACAACTTAGGTTAACTTCCCACATGATTCTGAGATGTCTGAAAGTTGTTTCATAGCTGTGCACATAAAGACAAAAAAGTTCATTTCCCAGTGAATAGAATGCTTTAACATAAAAGAAGTATACATTTCAATTTTACACCAAAGCACTTACTGCAAACCTAATGGAAACACTTTAGGTTAACTTTCCACAGGATTATGAGTAGTTTGAAAGTTGTTTCATGGCTGTACACATCAACAGAAAAAAGTTGTTATCTCAGTGCATGCAATGCTTAGACAATACAAATAGTATACATTTCAATTTTACACCAAAGCACTTACTGCAAACCTAATGGAAACAACTTAGGTTAACTTCCCACATGATTCTGAGATGTCTGAAAGTAGTTTCATACCTGTGCACATCAAGACAAAAAAGTTGTTTTCTCAGTGCAAGCAATGCTTTTACAATACAAATAGTATACATTTCAATTTTACACCAAAGTACTTACTGCAAACCTAATGGAAACAACTTAGATTAACTTCCCATATGATTCTGAGATGTCTGAAAGTTGTTTCATACCTGTGCACATAAAGACAAAAAAGTTGTTTTGTCAGTGCATGCAATGCTTTTACAATACTAATAGTATACATTTCAATTTTACACCAAAGCACTTACTGCAAACCTAATGGAAACACCTTAGGTCAACTTTCCACATGATTATGAGTAGTTTGAAAGTTGTTTCATGGCTGTACGCATCAACACAAAAAAGTTGTTATCTCAGTGCATGCAATGCTTAGACAATACAAATAGTATACATTTCAATTTCACTCCAAAGAACGTACTGCAAACCTAATGGAAACACTTTAATTTAACTTCCGACATGATTCTGAGATGTCTGAAAGTTGTTTCATACCTGTGCACATAAAGACAAAAAAGTTGATTTCACAGTGAATAGAATGCTTTGACATAAAAGTAGTATACATTTCAATTGTACTCAAAAGTCCTGACTGCAAACCTAATGCAAACAGATTTGGTTGACTTCCCAGATGAGTATGACTAGGTTTAAAGTTGTTTCATGCCTCAGTTCATCAAGACAAAAAAGTTAATTTCTCAGTACTACTATGCTCTGACTTTAAGGTAGTATACATCTCAATTTTACACCAAAGTACTTACTGCAAACTAATGGAAACAACTTAGATTAACTTCCCATATGATTCTGAGATGTCTGAAAGTTGTTTCATACCTGTGCACATCAAGACAAAAAAGTTGTTATCTCAGTGCATGCAATGCTTAGACAATACAAATAGTATACATTTCAATTTTACACCAAAGCACTTACTGCAAACCTAATGGAAACAACTTAGGTTAACTTCCCACATGATTCTGAGATGTCTGAAAGTTGTTTCATAGCTGTGCACATAAAGACAGAAAAGTTGATTTCCCAGTGAATAGAAAGCTTTAACATAAAAGTAGTATACATTTCAATTTTACACCAAAGCACTTACTGCAAACCTAATGGAAACAACTTACATTAACTTCCCATATGATTCTGAGATGTCTGAAAGTAGTTTCATACCTGTGCACATCAAGACAAAAAAGTTGTTTTCTCAGTGCATGCAATGCTTTTACAATACAAATAGTATACATTTCAATTTTACACCAAAGCACTTACTGCGAACCTAATGGAAACACCTTAGGTCAACTTTCCACATGATTATGAGTAGTTTGAAAGTTGTTTCATGGCTGTACACATCAACAGAAAAAAGTTGTTATCTCAGTGCATGCAATGCTTAGACAATACAAATAGTATACATTTCAATTTTACACCAAAGTACTTACTGCAACCCTAATGGAAACAACTTAGATTAACTTCCCATATGATTCTGAGATGTCTGAAAGTTGTTTCATACCTGTGGACATCAAGACAAAAAAGTTGTTTTCTCAGTGCATGCAATGCTTAGACAATACAAATAGTATACATTTCAATTTTACACCCAAGCACTTACTGCAAACCTAATGGAAACAACATAGGTTAACTTCCCACATGATTCTGAGATGTCTGAAAGTTGTTTCATAGCTGTGCACATAAAGACAAAAAAGTTCATTTCCCAGTGAATAGAATGCTTTAACATAAAAGTAGTATACATTTCAATATTACACCAAAGCACTTACTGCAAACCTATTGGAAACACTTTAGGTTAACTTTCCACATGATTATGAGTAGTTTGAAAGTTGTTTCATGGCTGTACACATCAACACAAAAAAGTTGTTATCTCAGTGCATGCACTGCTTAAACAATACAAATAGTATACATTTCAACTTTACTCCAAAGCACTTACTGCAAACCTAATGGAAACACTTTAAGTTAACTTCCCA
The DNA here is from genome assembly GCF_030028105.1 of Mobula birostris. Lineage (NCBI taxonomy): Eukaryota > Metazoa > Chordata > Chondrichthyes > Myliobatiformes > Myliobatidae > Mobula > Mobula birostris. The sequence continues at coordinate 31,532 of NW_027276245.1, forward strand.
CATGATTCTGAGATGTCTGAAAGTTGTTTCATACCTGTGCACATAAAGACAAAAAAGTTGATTTCACAGTGAGTAGAATGATTTGACATAAAAGTAGTATACATTTCAATTGTACTCAAAAGTCCTGACTGCAAACCTAATGCAAACAGATTTGGTTAACTTCCCAGATGAGTATGACTAGGTTTAAAGTTGTTTCATGCCTCAGTTCATCAAGACAAAAAAGTTAATTTCTCAGTACTACTATGCTCTGACTTTAAGGTAGTATACATCTCAATTTTACACCAAAGTACTTACTGCAAACTAATGGAAACACCTTAGGTTAACTTCCCACATGATTATGAGTAGTTTGAAAGTTGATTCATGGCTGTACACATCAACACAAAAAAGTTGTTATCTCAGTGCATGTAATGCTTAGACAATACAAATAGTATACATTTCAATTTTACACCAAAGTACTTACTGCAAACCTAATGGAAACAACTTACATTAACTTCCCATATGATTCTGAGATGTCTGAAAGTTGTTTCATACCTGTGCACATCAAGACAAAAAAGTTGTTTTCTCAGTGCATGCAATGCTTTTACAATACAAATAGTATACATTTCAATTTTACACCAAAGCACTTACTGCGAACCTAATGGAAACACCTTAGGTCAACTTTCCACATGATTATGAGTAGTTTGAAAGTTGTTTCATGGCTGTACACATCAACAGAAAAAACTTGTTATCTCAGTGCATGCAATGCTTAGACAATACAAATAGTATACATTTCAATTTTACACCAAAGCACTTACTGCAAACCTAATGGAAACAACTTAGGTTAACTTCCCACATGATTCTGAGATGTCTGAAAGTTGTTTCATAGCTGTGCACATAAAGACAAAAAAGTTCATTTCCCAGTGAATAGAATGCTTTAACATAAAAGAAGTATACATTTCAATTTTACACCAAAGCACTTACTGCAACCCTAATGGAAACACTTTAGGTTAACTTTCCACATGATTATGAGTAGTTTGAAAGTTGTTTCATGGCTGTGCACATCAACACAAAAAAGTTGTTATCTCAGTGCATGCAGTGCTTAAACAATACAAATAGTATACATTTCAATTTCACTCCAAAGCACTTACTGCAAACTAATGGAAACACCTTAGGTTAACTTCCCACATGATTATGAGTAGTTTGAAAGTTGATTAATGGCTGTACACATCAACACAAAAAAGTTGTTATCTCAGTGCATGTAATGCTTAGACAATACAAATAGTATACATTTCAATTTTACACCAAAGTACTTACTGCAAACCTAATGGAAACAACTTAGATTAACTTCCCATATGATTCTGAGATGTCTGAAAGTTGTTTCATACCTGAGTTCATCAAGACAAAAAAGTTAATTTCTCAGTACTACTATGCTCTGACTTTAAGGTAGTATACATCTCAATTTTACACCAAAGTACTTACTGCAAACTAATGGAAACACCTTAGGTTAACTTCCCACATGATTCTGAGATGTCTGAAAGTTGTTTCATAGCTGTGCACATAAAGACAAAAAAGTTGATTTCCCAGTGAATAGAATGCTTTAACATAAAAGTAGTATACATTTCAATTTTACACCAAAGCACTTACTGCAAACCTAATGGAAACACCTTAGGTCAACTTTCCACATGATTATGAGTAGTTTGAAAGTTGTTTCATGGCTGTACACATCAACACAAAAAAGTTGTTATCTCAGTGCATGCAATGCTTAGACAATACAAATAGTATACATTTCAATTTTACACCCAAGCACTTACTGCAAACCTAATGGAAACAACTTAGGTTAACTTCCCACATGATTCTGAGATGTCTGAAAGTAGTATCATACCTGTGCACATCAAGACAAAAAAGTTGTTTTCTCAGTGCAAGCAATGCTTTTACAATACAAATAGTATACATTTCAATTTTACACCAAAGTACTTACTGCAAACCTAATGGAAACACCTTAGGTGAACTTCCCACATGATTATGAGTAGTTTGAAAGCTGTTTCATGGCTGTACACATCAACAGAAAAAAGTTGTTAGCTCAGTGCCTGCAATGCTTAGACAATACAAATAGTATACATTTCAATTTTACTCCAAAGCACTTACTGCAAACCTAATGGAAACACTTTAATTTAACTTCCCACATGATTCTGAGATGTCTGAAAGTTGTTTCATACCTGTGCACATAAAGACAAAAAAGTTGATTTCACAGTGAATAGAATGCTTTGACATACAAGTAGTATACAATTCAATTTTACACCAAAGCACTTACTGCAAACCTAATGGAAACACTTTAGGTTAACTTTCCACATGATTATGAGTAGTTTGAAAGTTGTTTCATGGCTGTACATATCAACACAAAAAAGTTGTTATCTCAGTGCATGCAGTGCTTAAACAATACAAATAGTATACATTTCAATTTCACTCCAAAGAACTTACTGCAAACTAATGGAAACACCTTAGGTTAACTTCCCACATGATTATGAGTAGTTTGAAAGTTGATTAATGGCTGTACACATCAACACAAAAAAGTTGTTATCTCAGTGCATGTAATGCTTAGACAATACAAATAGTATACATTTCAATTTTACACCAAAGTACTTACTGCAAACCTAATGGAAACAACTTAGATTAACTTCCCATATGATTCTGAGATGTCTCAAAGTTGTTTCATACCTGTGCACATAAAGACAAAAAAGTTGTTTTCTCAGTGCATGCAATGCTTTTACAATACAAATAGTATACATTTCAAGTTTACACCAAAGCACTTACTGCAAACCTAATGGAAACACCTTATGTCAACTTTCCACATGATTATGAGTAGTTTGAAAGTTGTTTCATGGCTGTACACATCAACACAAAAAAGTTGTTATCTCAGTGCATGCAATGCTTAGACAATACAAATAGTATACATTTCAATTTTACACCAAAGCACTTACTGCAAACCTAATGGAAACAACTTAGGTTAACTTCCCACATGATTCTGAGATGTCTGAAAGTTGTTTCATACCTGTGCACATCAAGACAAAAAAGTTGTTTTCTCAGTGCATGCAATGCTTTTACAATACAAACAGTACACATTTCAATTTTACACCACAGCACTTACTGCAAACCTAATGGAAACACCTTAGGTTAACTTTCCACATGATTATGAGTAGTTTGAAAGTTGTTTCATGGCTGTACACATCAACACAAAAAAGTTGTTATCTCAGTGCATGTAATGCTTAGACAATACAAATAGTATACATTTCAATTTTACACCAAAGTACTTACTGCAAACCTAATGGAAACAACTTAGGTTAACTTCCCATATGATTCTGAGATGTCTGAAAGTTGTTTCATACCTGTGGACATCAAGACAAAAAAGTTGTTTTCTCAGTGCATGCAATGCTTTTACAATACAAATAGTATACATTTCAATTTTACACCAAAGCACTTACTGCGAACCTAATGGAAAGACCTTAGGTCAACTTTCCACATGATTATGAGTAGTTTGAAAGTTGTTTCATGGCTGTACACATCAACACAAAAAAGTTGTTATCTCAGTGCATGCAATGCTTAGACAATACAAATAGTATACATTTCAATTTTACACCCAAGCACTTACTGCAAACCTAATGGAAACAACTTAGGTTAACTTCCCACATGATTCTGAGATGTCTGAAAGTTGTTTCATAGCTGTGCACATAAAGACAAAAAAGTTCATTTCCCAGTGAATAGAATGCTTTAACATAAAAGTAGTATACATTTCAATATTACACCAAAGCACTTACTGCAAAGCTAATGGAAACACTTTAGGTTAACTTTCCACATGATTATGAGTAGTTTGAAAGTTGTTTCATGGCTGTACACATCAACACAAAAAAGTTGTTATCTCAGTGCATGCACTGCTTAAACAATACAAATAGTATACATTTCAACTTTACTCCAAAGCACTTACTGCAAACCTAATGGAAACACTTTAAGTTAACTTCCCACATGATTCTGAGATGTCTGAAAGTTGTTTCATACCTGTGCACATAAAGACAAAAAAGTTGATTTCACAGTGAGTAGAATGATTTGACATAAAAGTAGTATACATTTCAATTGTACTCAAAAGTCCTGACTGCAAACCTAATGCAAACAGATTTGGTTAACTTCCCAGATGAGTATGACTAGGTTTAAAGTTGTTTCATGCCTCAGTTCATCAAGACAAAAAAGTTAATTTCTCAGTACTACTATGCTCTGACTTTAAGGTAGTATACATCTCAATTTTACACCAAAGTACTTACTGCAAACTAATGGAAACACCTTAGGTTAACTTCCCACATGATTATGAGTAGTTTGAAAGTTGATTCATGGCTGTACACATCAACACAAAAAAGTTGTTATCTCAGTGCATGTAATGCTTAGACAATACAAATAGTATACATTTCAATTTTACACCAAAGTACTTACTGCAAACCTAATGGAAACAACTTAGATTAACTTCCCGTATGATTCTGAGATGTCTGAAAGTTGTTTCATACCTGTGCACATCAAGACAAAAAAGTTGTTTTCTCAGTGCATGCAATGCTTTTACAATACAAATAGTATACATTTCAATTTTACACCAAAGCACTTACTGCAAACCTAATGGAAACACCTTAGGTGAACTTCCCACATGATTATGAGTAGTTTGAAAGCTGTTTCATGGCTGTACACATCAACAGAAAAAAGTTGTTAGCTCAGTGCCTGCAATGCTTAGACAATACAAATAGTATACATTTCAATTTTACTCCAAAGCACTTACTGCAAACCTAATGGAAACACTTTAATTTAACTTCCCACATGATTCTGAGATGTCTGAAAGTTGTTTCATACCTGTGCACATAAAGACAAAAAAGTTGATTTCACAGTGAATAGAATGCTTTGACATACAAGTAGTATACAATTCAATTTTACACCAAAGCACTTACTGCAAACCTAATGGAAACACTTTAGGTTAACTTTCCACATGATTATGAGTAGTTTGAAAGTTGTTTCATGGCTGTACACATCAACACAAAAAAGTTGTTATCTCAGTGCATGCAGTGCTTAAACAATACAAATAGTATACATTTCAACTTTACACCAAAGCACTTACTGCAAACCTAATGGAAACAACTTAGGTTAACTTCCCACATGATTCTGAGATGTCTGAAAGTAGTTTCATACCTGTGCACATCAAGACAAAGAAGTTGTTTTCTCAGTGCAAGCAATGCTTTTACAATACAAATAGTATACAATTCAATTTTACACCAAAGTACTTACTGCAAACCTAATGGAAACACCTTAGGTGAACTTCCCACATGATTATGAGTAGTTTGAAAGCTGTTTCATGGCTGTACACATCAACAGAAAAAAGTTGTTAGCTCAGTGCCTGCAATGCTTAGACAATACAAATAGTATACATTTCAATTTTACTCCAAAGCACTTACTGCAAACCTAATGGAAACACTTTAATTTAACTTCCCACATGATTCTGAGATGTCTGAAAGTTGTTTCATACCTGTGCACATAAAGACAAAAAAGTTGATTTCACAGTGAATAGAATGCTTTGACATACAAGTAGTATACAATTCAATTTTACACCAAAGCACTTACTGCAAACCTAATGGAAACACTTTAGGTTAACTTTCCACATGATTATGAGTAGTTTGAAAGTTGTTTCATGGCTGTACACATCAACACAAAAAAGTTGTTATCTCAGTGCATGCAGTGCTTAAACAATACAAATAGTATACATTTCAATTTCACTCCAAAGAACTTACTGCAAACTAATGGAAACACCTTAGGTTAACTTCCCACAATGATTATGAGTAGTTTGAAAGTTGATTAATGGCTGTACACATCAACACAAAAAAGTTGTTATCTCAGTGCATGTAATGCTTAGACAATACAAATAGTATACATTTCAATTTTACACCAAAGTACTTACTGCAAACCTAATGGAAACAACTTAGATTAACTTCCCATATGATTCTGAGATGTCTGAAAGTTGTTTCATACCTGTGCACATAAAGACAAAAAAGTTGTTTTCTCAGTGCATGCAATGCTTTTACAATACAAATAGTATACATTTCAATTTTACACCAAAGCACTTACTGCAAACCTAATGGAAACACCTTAGGTCAACTTTCCACATGATTATGAGTAGTTTGAAAGTTGTTTCATGGCTGTACACATCAACACAAAAAAGTTGTTATCTCAGTGCATGCAATGCTTAGACAATACAAATAGTATACATTTCAATTTCACTCCAAAGAACGTACTGCAAACCTAATGGAAACACTTTAATTTAACTTCCCACATGATTCTGAGATGTCTGAAAGTTGTTTCATACCTGTGCACATAAAGACAAAAAAGTTGATTTCACAGTGAATAGAATGCTTTGACATAAAAGTAGTATACATTTCAATTGTACTCAAAAGTCCTGACTGCAAACCTAATGCAAACAGATTTGGTTGACTTCCCAGATGAGTATGACTAGGTTTAAAGTTGTTTCATGCCTCAGTTCATCAAGACAAAAAAGTTAATTTCTCAGTACTACTATGCTCTGACTTTAAGGTAGTATACATCTCAATTTTACACCAAAGTACTTACTGCAAACTAATGGAAACAACTTAGATTAACTTCCCATATGATTCTGAGATGTCTGAAAGTTGTTTCATACCTGTGCACATCAAGACAAAAAAGTTGTTTTCTCAGTGCAGGCAATGCTTTTACAATACAAATAGTATACATTTCAAGTTTACACCAAAGCACTTACTGCAAACCTAATGGAAACACCTTATGTCAACTTTCCACATGATTATGAGTAGTTTGAAAGTTGTTTCATGGCTGTACACATCAACACAAAAAAGTTGTTATCTCAGTGCATGCAATGCTTAGACAATACAAATAGTATACATTTCAATTTTACACCAAAGCACTTACTGCAAACCTAATGGAAACAACTTAGGTTAACTTCCCACATGATTCTGAGATGTCTGAAAGTTGTTTCATAGCTGTGCACATAAAGACAGAAAAGTTGATTTCCCAGTGAATAGAAAGCTTTAACATAAAAGTAGTATACATTTCAATTTTACACCAAAGCACTTACTGCAAACCTAATGGAAACAACTTAGGTTAACTTCCCACATGATTCTGAGATGTCTGAAAGTTGTTTCATACCTGTGCACATCAAGACAAAAAAGTTGTTTTCTCAGTGCATGCAATGCTTTTACAATACAAACAGTACACATTTCAATTTTACACCACAGCACTTACTGCAAACCTAATGGAAACACCTTAGGTTAACTTTCCACATGATTATGAGTAGTTTGAAAGTTGTTTCATGGCTGTACACATCAACAGAAAAAAGTTGTTATCTCAGAGCATGCAATGCTTAGACAATACAAATAGTATACATTTCAATTTTACTCCAAAGCACTTACTGCAAACCTAAAGGAAACACCATAGGTTAACTTCCCACATGATTCTGAGATGTCTGAAAGTTGTTTCATAGCTGTGCACATAAAGACAAAAAAGTTGATTTCACAGTGAATAGAATGCATTGACATAAAAGTAGTATACATTTCAATTTTACACCAAAGCACTTACTGCAACCCTAATGGAAACACTTTAGTTTAACTTTCCACATGATTATGAGTAGTTTGAAAGTTGTTTCATGGCTGTACACATCAACACAAAAAAGTTGTTATCTCAGTGCATGCACTGCTTAAACAATACAAATAGTATACATTTCAATTTTACTCCAAAGCACTTACTGCAAACCTAATGGAAACACTTTAAGTTAACTTCCCACATGATTCTGAGATGTCTGAAAGTTGTTTCATACCTGTGCACATAAAGACAAAAAAGTTGATTTCACAGTGAGTAGAATGATTTGACATAAAAGTAGTATACATTTCAATTGTACTCAAAAGTCCTGACTGCAAACCTAATGCAAACAGATTTGGTTAACTTCCCAGATGAGTATGACTAGGTTTTAAAGTTGTTTCATGCCTCAGTTCATCAAGACAAAAAAGTTAATTTCTCAGTACTACTATGCTCTGACTTTAAGGTAGTATACATCTCAATTTTACACCAAAGTACTTACTGCAAACTAATGGAAACACCTTAGGTTAACTTCCCACATGATTATGAGTAGTTTGAAAGTTGATTCATGGCTGTACACATCAACACAAAAAAGTTGTTATCTCAGTGCATGTAATGCTTAGACAATACAAATAGTATACATTTCAATTTTACACCAAAAGTACTTACTGCAACCCTAATGGAAACAACTTAGATTAACTTCCCATATGATTCTGAGATGTCTGAAAGTTGTTTCATACCTGTGGACATCAAGACAAAAAAGTTGTTTTCTCAGTGCATGCAATGCTTTTACAATACAAATAGTATACATTTCAATTTTACACCAAAGCACTTACTGCGAACCTAATGGAAACACCTTAGGTCAACTTTCCACATGATTATGAGTAGTTTGAAAGTTGTTTCATGGCTGTACACATCAACACAAAAAAGTTGTTATCTCAGTGCATGCAATGCTTAGACAATACAAATAGTATACATTTCAATTTTACACCCAAGCACTTACTGCAAACCTAATGGAAACAACATAGGTTAACTTCCCACATGATTCTGAGATGTCTGAAAGTTGTTTCATAGCTGTGCACATAAAGACAAAAAAGTTCATTTCCCAGTGAATAGAATGCTTTAACATAAAAGTAGTATACATTTCAATATTACACCAAAGCACTTACTGCAAACCTATTGGAAACACTTTAGGTTAACTTTCCACATGATTATGAGTAGTTTGAAAGTTGTTTCATGGCTGTACACATCAACACAAAAAAGTTGTTATCTCAGTGCATGCACTGCTTAAACAATACAAATAGTATACATTTCAACTTTACTCCAAAGCACTTACTGCAAACCTAATGGAAACACTTTAAGTTAACTTCCCACATGATTCTGAGATGTCTGAAAGTTGTTTCATACCTGTGCACATAAAGACAAAAAAGTTGATTTCACAGTGAGTAGAATGATTTGACATAAAAGTAGTATACATTTCAATTGTACTCAAAAGTCCTGACTGCAAACCTAATGCAAACAGATTTGGTTAACTTCCCAGATGAGTATGACTAGGTTTAAAGTTGTTTCATGCCTCAGTTCATCAAGACAAAAAAGTTAATTTCTCAGTACTACTATGCTCTGACTTTAAGGTAGTATACATCTCAATTTTACACCAAAGTACTTACTGCAAACTAATGGAAACACCTTAGGTTAACTTCCCACATGATTATGAGTAGTTTGAAAGTTGATTCATGGCTGTACACATCAACACAAAAAAGTTGTTATCTCAGTGCATGTAATGCTTAGACAATACAAATAGTATACATTTCAATTTTACACCAAAGTACTTACTGCAAACCTAATGGAAACAACTTACATTAACTTCCCATATGATTCTGAGATGTCTGAAAGTTGTTTCATACCTGTGCACATCAAGACAAAAAAGTTGTTTTCTCAGTGCATGCAAAGCTTTTACAATACAAATAGTATACATTTCAATTTTACACCAAAGCACTTACTGCGAACCTAATGGAAACACCTTAGGTCAACTTTCCACATGATTATGAGTAGTTTGAAAGTTGTTTCATGGCTGTACACATCAACAGAAAAAACTTGTTATCTCAGTGCATGCAATGCTTAGACAATACAAATAGTATACATTTCAATTTTACACCAAAGCACTTACTGCAAACCTAATGGAAACAACTTAGGTTAACTTCCCACATGATTCTGAGATGTCTGAAAGTTGTTTCATAGCTGTGCACATAAAGACAGAAAAGTTGATTTCCCAGTGAATAGAAAGCTTTAACATAAAAGTAGTATACATTTCAATTTTACACCAAAGCACTTACTGCAAACCTAATGGAAACAACTTAGGTTAACTTCCCACATGATTCTGAGATGTCTGAAAGTTGTTTCATACCTGTGCACATCAAGACAAAAAAGTTGTTTTCTCAGTGCATGCAATGCTTTTACAATACAAACAGTACACATTTCAATTTTACACCACAGCACTTACTGCAAACCTAATGGAAACACCTTAGGTTAACTTTCCACATGATTATGAGTAGTTTGAAAGTTGTTTCATGGCTGTACACATCAACAGAAAAAAGTTGTTATCTCAGAGCATGCAATGCTTAGACAATACAAATAGTATACATTTCAATTTTACTCCAAAGCACTTACTGCAAACCTAAAGGAAACACCATAGGTTAACTTCCCACATGATTCTGAGATGTCTGAAAGTTGTTTCATAGCTGTGCACATAAAGACAAAAAAGTTGATTTCACAGTGAATAGAATGCTTTGACATAAAAGTAGTATACATTTCAATTTTACACCAAAGCACTTACTGCAACCCTAATGGAAACACTTTAGTTTAACTTTCCACATGATTATGAGTAGTTTGAAAGTTGTTTCATGGCTGTACACATCAACACAAAAAAGTTGTTATCTCAGTGCATGCACTGCTTAAACAATACAAATAGTATACATTTCAATTTTACTCCAAAGCACTTACTGCAAACCTAATGGAAACACTTTAAGTTAACTTCCCACATGATTCTGAGATGTCTGAAAGTTGTTTCATACCTGTGCACATAAAGACAAAAAAGTTGATTTCACAGTGAGTAGAATGATTTGACATAAAAGTAGTATACATTTCAATTGTACTCAAAAGTCCTGACTGCAAACCTAATGCAAACAGATTTGGTTAACTTCCCAGATGAGTATGACTAGGTTTAAAGTTGTTTCATGCCTCAGTTCATCAAGACAAAAAAGTT
>NW_027276246.1:0-42410 GCF_030028105.1 Mobula birostris
CGTGCACCTTTCATACCTTCCCCTATATCGCTGTATTTTCGCACACATCTCATAACTTCTCCTATATCGCTGTGTTTTTTTGCACCTCTCATACCTTCCCTGATATCACCGCGTTTTCATGCACATCTCATCACGTCCCCTATATCGCTGTGTATTCACGCACCTCCCATAGCATCCCCTATATCGCTGTGCCTTGCGCACCTCTCATAGCTTCCCCTATATCGCTGTCTTTTCGTGCACATCCCATAGATTCACCTTTATCGCTGTGTTATTACTCACCTCTCATAGCTTCCCCTATATCGCCGTGTTGTTATGCACATCTCATAACGTCCTCTATATCGCTGTATATTCGCGCACCTCCCATAGCTTCCCTTATATCGCTGTGCTTTCGCGCACCTCTCATACCTTCCCAAATATCGCCCTGTTTTCGCGCACCTTCCATTCCTTCACCTATATCGCTGTTTTCATGCAGCTCTCATGCATTCCCGTATACCGCTGTGTTTTTGCACACCTCTCATACCTTCCCCAATATCACCGTGTTTTCATGCACATCTCATAACGTCCCCAATGTCGCTGGGTTTTCACGCACCTCTCATAACCTCCCCTCTATCGCCCTGTTTTCGCGCTCCTCTCATACCTTCCCCTATATCACTGTGTTTTCACGCAGCTCTCATACCTTCCTTTATATCGCTGTGTTTTCGCACACCTCTCATGGCTTCCCGACTATCGCCGTGTATTTATGCACATCTGATACCTTCCCCTATATCGCTGTGCTTTCACGCACCTCCCATAGCTTCGCCTACATCGCTGTTTTCGTGCACCTCTCATACCTTCCCTTATATCGATGTGTTTTCGTGCACCTCTCATACCTTCCCCTATATCGATGTATTTTTGCGCACATCTCATAACTTTCCCTATATTGATGTGTTTTCATGCACAACTCATAACATCCCCTATATCGCTCTGTATTTGCGCACCTCCCATAGCATCCCTTGTATTGCTGTGCCTTTGCGCACCTCTCATACCTTCACCTATATCGCTGTTTTCGTGCACCTCCCATTCCTTCACCTATATCGCTGTTTTCGTGCACCTCTCATACCTTCTCTTATATCGCTTTGCCTTCGCGCACCTCTCATACCTTCCCCTATATCGCTGTCTTTTCGCGCATATCCCATAGCTTCACCTTTATCTCTGTGTTATTGCTCACCTCTCACAGCTTCCCCTATATCGCCATGTTTTCGCGCACCTCTCATGTCTTCACCTATATTGATATGTTCTCGCTCCTCTCATTACTTCCCTTATATCGCTGTGTTTTCTCGTACCTCTGATACATTCCCCTGTATCGCCGTGTTTTCGTGCACCTCTCATAATTTCCCCTATATCGCTGTGTTTTCGCGCACGTCCCATAGTGTCGCCTATATCGCTGTGTTTTCGAGCACCTCTCATACCTTCCACTATATTGCCCTGTTTTCGCGCACCTCCCATACCTTCCCCTATATCGCCCTGTTTTCGCGCACCTCCCATACCTCCCCCTTTATTGCTGTGTTTTCGTGCACCTCTCATACCTTCCCCTATATCGCTGTGTTTACGCACACCTGTCATTGTCTCCCGACTATCGCTGTGTATTCATGCACATCTCATAACGTCTCCTATATAACCTCCCATATCATCCCCTATATCGCTGTGCCTTCGCGCACCGCTCATACCTTTCCCTATATCGCCCTGTTTCCCGCGCACCTCCCATGGCTTCGCATACATCGCTGTGTTATTGCTTACCTCTCATAGCTTCCCCTATATTGCCGTGTTTTCGCGCACCTCTCATGTCTTCACCTATATCGCTGTGTTTCCGCTCCTCTCATTACTTCCCCTATATCGCTCTGTGTTCTCACACTTCTGATACTGTTCCCTGTATCAACGTGTTCTCGCACACCTCTCATACCTTTCCCTATATCACACTGTTTTCGAGCACCTCCCATACCTTCCCCTATATCGCTGTGTTTTTGTGTACCTCTCATACCTCCCCTTATATTGCTGTGTTTTCACGCACCTCTCATACCTTCTCCTGTATTGCTGTAATTTTGCGTACCTCTCATAACTTCCCCTATATTACCGTGTTTTAATGCACATCTCATAACGTCCCCTATATCGCTGTGTATTCGCGCACCTCCCATTGCATTCCCTATATCACTGTGCCTTCGCGCACCTCTCATACCTTCCCCAATATCGCACTGTTTTCGCGCACCTCCGATTCCTTCCCCTATATCGCTGTGTTTTCGTGCACCTCTCATACCTTCCCTAATATCGCTGAGTCTTCATGCACATCTCATCACGTCCGCTATATCGCTGTGTATTCGCGCACCTCCCATAGCATTCCCTATATCGCTGTGCCTTGCGCACCTCTCATAGCTTCCCCTATATCGCTGTCTTTTTGCGCACATCCCATAGATTCAGCTTTATCGCTGTGTTATTGCTCACCTCTCATAGCTTCCCCTGTATCGCCCTGTTTTCGCGCAACTCTCATGTCTTCACCTATATCACTGTGTTTTCGCGCACATCCCATACCTTCGACGATATTGCCCTGTTTTCGTGCTCCTCTCATGTCTTCCACTACATCGCTGTGTTTTCTGGCACCTCTGATGCTTTCTCCTGTAACGCCAAGTTTTCGCGCACCTCTCATACTTTCCCCTATATCGGCGTGTTTACGCGCACCTCTCATACCTCCCCCTATATCGCCATGTTTTTATGCACATCTCATACCGTCTCCTATATCGCTGTGTTTTAGCGCACTCCCATAGCATCCCCTATATTGCTGTGCCTTCGTGCACCTCTCATACCTTCCCCTATATCGCCCTGTTTTTGCGCACCTCCTATACCTTCCCTTATATCGCTGCGTTTTCGTGCACCTTTCATACCTTCCCCTATATCGCTGTGTTTTCACACACCTCTCATAACTTCTCCTATATCGCTGTGTTTTTGTGCACCTCTCATACCTTCCCCTATATCGCTGTGTTTTCATGCACATCTCATCACGTCCCCTATATCGCCGTGTTTTCATGCACATCTCATAACTTCCCCTTCTTCGCTGTGTTTTCGCGCACCTCTCATAACTTCCCCTATATCGCTGTGTTTTCACGCACCCTTAATAACTTCTCCTATATCGCTGTGTTTTTGTGCACCTCTCATACCGTCCCCTATATCACTGTATTTTTGCGCATGTCCCATGGCGTCCCCTATATCGCTGTGTTTTCTCGCACCTCTGATACATTACCCTGTATCGTTGTGGTTTCACGCACATCCCATAGGTTCCACTATATTGCCCTGTTTTTGCGCACCTCTCATGTCTTCCCCTATATCACGGTGTTTTCGCGCACCTCTCATAGCATCCCCTATATCGCTGTGCCTTCGCGCATCGCTCATACCTTCCCCTATATCGCCCTGTTTCCCGTGCACCTCCCATGGTTTCGCCTACATCGCTGTGTTTTTGCGCACCTCTCATACCTTCCCGTATATCATCCTGTTTTCGCACTCCTCTCATTACTTCCCCTATATCGCCCTGTGTTCTCGCACTTCTGATACAGTTCCCTGTATCAACTTGTTATCGAGCACCTCCCATACCTTCCCCTATATCGCTGTGTTTACGCACACCTGTCATTGTCTCCCGACTATCGCTGTGTATTCATGCACATCTCATAACGTCTCCTATATAACCTCCCATATCATCCCCTATATCGCTGTGCCTTCGCGCACCGCTCATACCTTTCCCTATATCGCCCTGTTTCCCGCGCACCTCCCATGGCTTCGCATACATCGCTGTGTTATTGCTTACCTCTCATAGCTTCCCCTATATTGCCGTGTTTTCGCGCACCTCTCATGTCTTCACCTATATCGCTGTGTTTCCGCTCCTCTCATTACTTCCCCTATATCGCTCTGTGTTCTCACACTTCTGATACTGTTCCCTGTATCAACGTGTTCTCGCACACCTCTCATACCTTTCCCTATATCACACTGTTTTCGAGCACCTCCCATACCTTCCCCTATATCGCTGTGTTTTTGTGTACCTCTCATACCTCCCCTTATATTGCTGTGTTTTCACGCACCTCTCATACCTTCTCCTGTATTGCTGTAATTTTGCGTACCTCTCATAACTTCCCCTATATTACCGTGTTTTAATGCACATCTCATAACGTCCCCTATATCGCTGTGTATTCGCGCACCTCCCATTGCATTCCCTATATCACTGTGCCTTCGCGCACCTCTCATACCTTCCCCAATATCGCACTGTTTTCGCGCACCTCCGATTCCTTCCCCTATATCGCTGTGTTTTCGTGCACCTCTCATACCTTCCCTAATATCGCTGAGTCTTCATGCACATCTCATCACGTCCGCTATATCGCTGTGTATTCGCGCACCTCCCATAGCATTCCCTATATCGCTGTGCCTTGCGCACCTCTCATAGCTTCCCCTATATCGCTGTCTTTTTGCGCACATCCCATAGATTCAGCTTTATCGCTGTGTTATTGCTCACCTCTCATAGCTTCCCCTGTATCGCCCTGTTTTCGCGCAACTCTCATGTCTTCACCTATATCACTGTGTTTTCGCGCACATCCCATACCTTCGACGATATTGCCCTGTTTTCGTGCTCCTCTCATGTCTTCCACTACATCGCTGTGTTTTCTGGCACCTCTGATGCTTTCTCCTGTAACGCCAAGTTTTCGCGCACCTCTCATACTTTCCCCTATATCGGCGTGTTTACGCGCACCTCTCATACCTCCCCCTATATCGCCATGTTTTTATGCACATCTCATACCGTCTCCTATATTGCTGTGTTTTAGCGCACTCCCATAGCATCCCCTATATTGCTGTGCCTTCGTGCACCTCTCATACCTTCCCCTATATCGCCCTGTTTTTGCGCACCTCCTATACCTTCCCTTATATCGCTGCGTTTTCGTGCACCTTTCATACCTTCCCCTATATCGCTGTGTTTTCACACACCTCTCATAACTTCTCCTATATCGCTGTGTTTTTGTGCACCTCTCATACCTTCCCCTATATCGCTGTGTTTTCATGCACATCTCATCACGTCCCCTATATCGCCGTGTTTTCATGCACATCTCATAACTTCCCCTTCTTCGCTGTGTTTTCGCGCACCTCTCATAACTTCCCCTATATCGCTGTGTTTTCACGCACCCTTAATAACTTCTCCTATATCGCTGTGTTTTTGTGCACCTCTCATACCGTCCCCTATATCACTGTTTTTTTGCGCATGTCCCATGGCGTCCCCTATATCGCTGTGTTTTCTCGCACCTCTGATACATTACCCTGTATCGTTGTGGTTTCACGCACATCCCATAGGTTCCACTATATTGCCCTGTTTTTGCGCACCTCTCATGTCTTCCCCTATATCACGGTGTTTTCGCGCACCTCTCATAGCATCCCCTATATCGCTGTGCCTTCGCGCATCGCTCATACCTTCCCCTATATCGCCCTGTTTCCCGTGCACCTCCCATGGTTTCGCCTACATCGCTGTGCTTTTGCGCACCTCTCATACCTTCCCGTATATCATCCTGTTTTCGCACTCCTCTCATTACTTCCCCTATATCGCCCTGTGTTCTCGCACTTCTGATACAGTTCCCTGTATCAACTTGTTATCGAGCACCTCCCATACCTTCCCCTATATCGCTGTGCCTTCGCGCACCTCTCATACCTTCCCCTATATCGCCCTGATTTCGCGCACATCCCATACCTTCCACTATATTGCCCTGTTTTCACGCACCTCTCATGTCTTCCACTACATCGCTGTGTTCTCTGGCACCTCTGATGCATTCCCCTGTAACGTCAAGTTTTCGCGCACCTCTCATACTTTCCCCAATATCGCCAAGTTTTCGCACACCTCTCATACTTTCCCCTATATTGCCGTGTTTACGCGCACCTCTCATACCTGCCCCTATATCGCCATGTTTTTATGCACATCTCATACCGTCTCCTATATCGCTGTGTTTTTGCGCACCTTCCATAGCATCCCCTATATCGCTGTGCCTTCGAGCACCTCTCATACCTTCCCCTATATCGCCCTGTTTTCGCGCACCTCCTATACCTTCCCTTAGATCACTGCGTTTTCGTGCAGCTTTCATACCTTCTCCTATATCGCTGTGTTTTCGCACACCTCTCATAACTTCTCCTATATCGCTGTGTTTTTGTGCACCTCTCATACCTTCCCTAATATCACTGCATTTTCATGCACATCTCATAACGTCCCCTATATCGCTGTGTATTCACGCACCTCCCATAGCATCCCCTATATCGCTGTGCCTTGCGCACCTCTCATAACTTCCCCTATATCGCTGTCTTTTCGTGCACATCCCGTAGATTCACCTTTATCGCTGTGTTATTGCTCACCTCTCATAGCTTCCCCTGTATCGCCGTGTTTTTCCTCACCTCTCATAGCTTCCCCTATATCACCATGTTTTTATGCGCATCTCATAAAGTCCCCTATATATCTATGTATTCGCGCACCTCCCATAGCATCCCCTATAATGCGCTGTGTCTTCGCGCACCTCTCATACCTTCCCCTATATCGCCCTGCTTTCGCACACCTCCCATTCCTTCACCGATATCGCTGTTTTCGTGCACCTCTCATAAATTCCCCTATATCTCTGTTTTCACACACCTCTCATAACTTCCCCTCTATCTCTATGTTTTCAAACACCTCTCATAACTTCTCCTATTTCGCTGTGTTTTTGTGCACCTATCATACCTTCCCTAATATCGCTGCGTTTTCATGCACATCTTATCACGTCCCCTATATCTCTGTATATTCACGCACCTCCCATAGCATCCCCTATATTGCTGTGCCTTCGTGCACCTTCACCTATATTGCCCTGTTTTCGCGCACCTCCTATACCTTCCCTTACATCACTGCGTGTTCGTGCACCTCTCATACCTTCCCCTATATTGCCCTGTTTTCACGCACCTTCTATACCTTCCCTTATATCGCTGCGTTTTCGTGTACCTCTCATACCTCCCCCTATATCGTTGTGTTTTCACGCACCTCTCATAACTTCTCCTATATTTCTGTATTTTTGCGCACCTCTCATAACTTCCCCTATATCGCCGTGATTTTATGCACATCTCATAACGTCCCCTATATCGCTGTGTATTCGTGCACCTCCCATACCTTCCCTAATACCTTTGCGTTTTCATGCACATCTGATCACGTCCCCTATATCACTGTGTATTAGCGCACATCCCATAGTATTCCCAATATCGCTGTGCATTGCGCACCTCTCATAGCTTCCCCTATATCTCTGTGTTTTCGCGCACCTCTCTTAACTTCTCCTATATCGCTGTGTTTTTGCACACCTCTCATACCTTCCCCTATATCGCTGTGTTTTCAGGCACCTCTCATGGCTTCCCCAATATCGCCGTGTATTCATGCACATCTCATACCGTCCCCTATATCGCTGTGTTTTCGCGCACCTCCCATAGCTTCGCCTACATCGCTGTTTTCGCGCACATCCCATAGCTTCACCTTGATCGCTGTGTTATTGCTCACCTCTCATAGCTTACCCTATATCGCCGTGTTTTTGCGCACCTCGCATGTCTTCACCTATATCGCTATGTTTTCGCTCCTATCATTACTTCCCCTATATCGCTGTGTTTTCTCGCACCTCTGATACATTCTCCTGTATTGCCATGTTTTCGCGCACCTCTTACAATTTCCCCTATATCGCCGTGTTCTCGCACACCTCTCATACCAACCCCATATCACTGTTATTTTGCGCATGTCCCATAGCGTCCCCTATATCGCTGTGTTTTCTCGCACCTCTGATACATTCCCCTGTATCGTTGTGGTTTCGCGCACATCCCATAGGTTCCACTATATTGCCCTGTTTTTGCGCACCTCTCATGTCTTCCCCTATATCACGGTGTTTTCGCGCACCTCTCATAGCATCCCCTATATCGCTGTGCCTTCGCGCACCTCTCATAACTTCCCCTATATCGCCCGGTTTTCGCGCACCACCCATATCTTCCCCAATATTGCTGTGTTTTCCTGCACCTCTTATACCTTCCCTTATCTCGCTGTGTTTTCACGCACCTCTCATAACTCCTCCTATATCACTGTATTTTTGTGCAGCTCTTATACCTTTCCCTATATTGCCGTGTTTTCATGCACATCTCATAGCGTCCCCTATATCGCTGTGTATTCGCGCAGCTCCCATAGCATCCCTTATATTGCTGTGCCTTCGCGCACCTCTCATACCTTCCCCTATATCGCCCTGTTTTCGCGCACCTTCCACACCTTCCCCTATATTGCTGTGTTTTTATGCACCTCTCA
Organism: Mobula birostris; assembly: GCF_030028105.1. NCBI lineage: Eukaryota > Metazoa > Chordata > Chondrichthyes > Myliobatiformes > Myliobatidae > Mobula > Mobula birostris. Next base: position 8,336 of record NW_027276246.1, read on the forward strand.
TACCTCCTCCTATATCGCTGTGTTTTCATGCACCTCTCATAATTTCTCCTATATCGCCGTATTTTTGCGCTCCTCTCATGGCTTCTCCAATATCGCCGCGTTTTCATGCACATCTCTTAACGTCCCGTATATCGCTGTGTATTCGCGCAACTGCCATAGCATCCCCTATATCACTGTGCCTTCGCGCACCTCTCATACCTTCCCCTATGTCGCCCTGTTTTCGTACACCTCCCATACCGTCCCCTATATCGCTGTATTTTCGCACACCTCTCATGGCTTCCCCAATATCGCCGTGTTTTCATGCACATCTCATAACGGCTCCTATATCTCTGTGTAATCACGCACCTTCCATAACATCCCCTATATCGCTGTGCCTTCGCGCATCGCTCATACCTTCCCCTATATCGCCCTGTTTCCCGTGCACCTCCCATGGTTTCGCCTACATCGCTGTGTTTTTGCGCACCTCTCATACCTTCCCCTATATCGCCGTGTTTTCGCGCACCTCTCATTTCTTCACCTGCATCGCTGTGTTTCCGCTCCTCTCACTACTTCCCCTATATCGCTCTGTGTTCTCGCACTTCTGATAGAGTTCCCTGTATCAACTTGTTTTCGAGCACCTCCCATACCTTTCCTTATATCGCTGTGCCTTCGCGCACCTCTCATACCTTCCCCTATATCGCCCTGTTTTCGCGCACATCCCATACCTTCCACTATATTGCCCTGTTTTCGCGCACCTCTCATGTCTTCCACTACATCGCTGTGTTCTCTAGCACCTCTGATGCATTCCCCTGTAACGCCAATTTTTCGCGCACCTCTCATACTTTCCCTATATCGCCGTTTTTACGCGCACCTCTCATACCTGCCCCTATATCGCCATGTTTTTATGCACATCTCATACCGTCTCCTATATCGCTGTGTTTTTGCGCACCTCCCATAGCATTCCCTATATCGCTTTGCATTCGTGCACCTCTCATACCTTGCCCTATATCGCCCTGTTTTCGCGCACCTCCTATACCTTCCCTTATATCACTGCGTTTTCGTGCACCTTTCATACCTCCCCCTATATCGCTGTGTTTTCGCACACCTCCCATAACTTCTCCTATATCGCTGTGTTTTTGTGCACCTCTCATACCTTCCCTAATATCACTGAGTTTTCATGCACATTTCATCACGTCCCCTATATCGCTGTGTACTCACACACCTTCCATTGCATCCCCTATATCGCTGTGCCTTGCGCACCTCTCATAACTTCCCCTATATCGCTGTCTTTTCACGCACATCCCATAGATTCACCTTTATCGCTGTGTTATTGCTCACCTCTCATACCTTCCCCTATATCGCCGTGTTTTCGCGCACCTCTCATTTCTTCACCTGCATCGCTGTGTTTCCGCTCCTCTCACTACTTCCCCTATATCGCTCTGTGTTCTCGCACTTCTGATAGAGTTCCCTGTATCAACTTGTTTTCGAGCACCTCCCATACCTTCCCTTATATCGCTGTGCCTTCGCGCACCTCTCATACCTTCCCCTATATCGCCCTGTTTTCGCGCACATCCCATACCTTCCACTATATTGCCCTGTTTTCGCGCACCTCTCATGTCTTCCACTACATCGCTGTGTTCTCTAGCACCTCTGATGCATTCCCCTGTAACGCCAATTTTTCGCGCACCTCTCATACTTTCCCTATATCGCCGTTTTTACGCGCACCTCTCATACCTGCCCCTATATCGCCATGTTTTTATGCACATCTCATACCGTCTCCTATATCGCTGTGTTTTTGCGCACCTCCCATAGCATTCCCTATATCGCTTTGCATTCGTGCACCTCTCATACCTTGCCCTATATCGCCCTGTTTTCGCGCACCTCCTATACCTTCCCTTATATCACTGCGTTTTCGTGCACCTTTCATACCTCCCCCTATATCGCTGTGTTTTCGCACACCTCCCATAACTTCTCCTATATCGCTGTGTTTTTGTGCACCTCTCATACCTTCCCTAATATCACTGAGTTTTCATGCACATTTCATCACGTCCCCTATATCGCTGTGTACTCACACACCTTCCATTGCATCCCCTATATCGCTGTGCCTTGCGCACCTCTCATATCTTCCCCTATATCGCTGTCTTTTCACGCACATCCCATAGATTCACCTTTATCGCTGTGTTATTGCTCACCTCTCATAGCTTCCCCTGTATCGCCGTGTTTTTGCTCACCTCTCATAGCTTCCCCTATATCGCTGTGTTTTTGCGCACCTCTCATGTCTTCACCTAGATCGCTATGTTTTCGATCCTCTCAATACTTCCCCTACATCACTGTGTTTCCGCGCACGTTCCATTGCGTCCCTATATCGCTGTGTTTTCGCGCACCTCTCATAGCTTCCCCTATATCGCCCTGTTTTCGTGCACATCCCATAGCTTCCACTACATTGCCCTGTTTTCGCGCACCTCTCATGTATTCCACTACATCGCTGTGTTTTCTGGCACCTCTGATGCATTCCCCTGTAACGCCAAGTTTTCGCGCACCTCTCATACTTTCCCCTATATCGCCGTGTTTTCGCGTACCTCTCATACCTCCCCCTATATCGCCATGTTTTTATGCACATCTCATACCATCCCCTATATCACTGTGTTTTCACACACCTCTCATACTTCCCCTATATCGCCCTGTTTTCACACACCTCTCATTCCTTCCCCTATATCGCTGTGTTTTTGTGCACCTCTCATACCTTCCCCTGTATCGCTGTGTTTTCACACACCTCTCATAACATCTCCTATATCGCTGTGTTTTTGTGCACCTCTCATACCATCCCTAATATGACTGCGTTTTCATGCACATCTCATCACGTCCCCTATATATCTGTGTAGTCACGCGCCTCCCATAGCATCCCCTATATCGCTGTGCCTTGCGCACTTCTCATAACTTCCCCTATATCGCCGTGTTGTTATGCGCATCTCATAAAGTCCCCTATATCGCTGTGTATTCGCGCACCTCCCATAGCATCCCCTATAATGCGCTGTGTCTTCGCGCACCTCTCATACCTTCCCCTATATCGCCCTGTTTTCGCGCACCTCCCATTCCTTCACCTATATCGCTGTTTTCGTGCACCTCTCATAACTTCCCCTATATCTCTATGTTTTCACACACCTCTCATAACTTCTCCTATATCGCTGTGTTTTTGTGCACCCATCATACCTTCCCTAATATCGCTGCGTTTTCATGCACATCTTATCACGTCCCCTATATCGCTGTATATTCACGCACTTCCCATAGCATCCCCTATATTGCTGTGCCTTCGTGCACCTCTCATACCTTCCCCTATAATGCCCTGTTTTTGCGACCCTCCTATACCTTCCCTTATATCGCTGCGTGTTCGTGCACCTCTCATACCTCCCCCTATATCGTTGTGTTTTCACGCACCTCTCATAACTTCTCCTATATTTCTGTATTTTTGCGCACCTCTCATAACTTCCCCTATATCGCCGTGATTTTATGCACATCTCATAACGTCCCCTATAACGCTGTGTATTCGTGCACCTCCCATACCTTCCCTAATACCTTTGCGTTTTCATGCACATCTGATCACGTCCCCTATATCACTGTGTATTAGCGCACATCCCATAGTATTCCCTATATCGCTGTGCCTTGCGCACCTCTCATAACGTCCCATATATCGCTGTGTATTCACGCACCTCTCATAACTTCCCCTATATCACTGTGCCTTCACGCACCTCTCATACCTTCCCCTATATCGCCCTGATTTCGCGTACATCCCATACCTTCCACTACATTGCCCTGTTTTCGCGCACCTCTCATGAATTCCACTACATCGCTGTGTTTTCTGGCACCTCTGATGCATTCCCCTGTAACGCCAAGTTTTCGCGCACCTCTCATACTTTCCCCTATATCGCCGTGTTTTCGCGTACCTCTCATACCTCCCCCTATATCGCCATGTTTTTATGCACATCTCATACCATCCCCTATATCACTGTGTTTTCACACACCTCTCATACTTCCCCTATATCGCCCTGTTTTCACACACCTCTCATTCCTTCCCCTATATCGCTGTGTTTTTGTGCACCTCTCATACCTTCCCCTGTATCGCTGTGTTTTCACACACCTCTCATAACATCTCCTATATCGCTGTGTTTTTGTGCACCTCTCATACCATCCCTAATATGACTTCGTTTTCATGCACATCTCATCACGTCCCCTATATATCTGTGTAGTCACGCGCCTCCCATAGCATCCCCTATATCGCTGTGCCTTGCGCACTTCTCATAACTTCCCCTATATCGCCGTGTTGTTATGCGCATCTCATAAAGTCCCCTATATCGCTGTGTATTCGCGCACCTCCCATAGCATCCCCTATAATGCGCTGTGTCTTCGCGCACCTCTCATACCTTCCCCTATATCGCCCTGTTTTCGCGCACCTCCCATTCCTTCACCTATATCGCTGTTTTCGTGCACCTCTCATAACTTCCCCTATATCTCTGTTTTCACACACCTCTCATAACTTCCCCTATATCTCTATGTTTTCACACACCTCTCATAACTTCTCCTATATCGCTGTGTTTTTGTGCACCCATCATACCTTCCCTAATATCGCTGCGTTTTCATGCACATCTTATCACGTCCCCTATATCGCTGTATATTCACGCACTTCCCATAGCATCCCCTATATTGCTGTGCCTTCGTGCACCTCTCATACCTTCCCCTATAATGCCCTGTTTTTGCGACCCTCCTATACCTTCCCTTATATCGCTGCGTGTTCGTGCACCTCTCATACCTCCCCCTATATCGTTGTGTTTTCACGCACCTCTCATAACTTCTCCTATATTTCTGTATTTTTGCGCACCTCTCATAACTTCCCCTATATCGCCGTGATTTTATGCACATCTCATAACGTCCCCTATATCTCTATGTTTTCACACACCTCTCATAACTTCTCCTATATCGCTGTGTTTTTGTGCACCCATCATACCTTCCCTAATATCGCTGCGTTTTCATGCACATCTTATCACGTCCCCTATATCGCTGTATATTCACGCACTTCCCATAGCATCCCCTATATTGCTGTGCCTTCGTGCACCTCTCATACCTTCCCCTATAATGCCCTGTTTTTGCGACCCTCCTATACCTTCCCTTATATCGCTGCGTGTTCGTGCACCTCTCATACCTCCCCCTATATCGTTGTGTTTTCACGCACCTCTCATAACTTCTCCTATATTTCTGTATTTTTGCGCACCTCTCATAACTTCCCCTATATCGCCGTGATTTTATGCACATCTCATAACGTCCCCTATATCGCTGTGTATTCGTGCACCTCCCATACCTTCCCTAATACCTTTGCGTTTTCATGCACATCTGATCACGTCCCCTATATCACTGTGTATTAGCGCACATCCCATAGTATTCCCTATATCGCTGTGCCTTGCGCACCTCTCATAACGTCCCATATATCGCTGTGTATTCACGCACCTCTCATAACTTCCCCTATATCACTGTGCCTTCACGCACCTCTCATACCTTCCCCTATATCGCCCTGATTTCGCGTACATCCCATACCTTCCACTATATTGCCCTGTTTTCACGCACCTCTCATGTCTTCCACTACATCGCTGTGTTCTCTGGCACCTCTGATGCATTCCCCTGTAACGCCAAGTTTTCGCGCACCTCTCATACTTTCCCCAATATCGCCAAGTTTTCGCACACCTCTCATAATTTCCCCTATATTGCCGTGTTTACGCGCACCTCTCATACCTTCCCCTATATCGCCATGTTTTTATGCACATCTCATACCGTCTCCTATATCGCTGTGTTTTTGCGCACCTTCCATAGCATCCCCTATATCGCTGTGCCTTCGAGCACCTCTCGTACCTTCCCCTATATCGCACTGTTTTCGCGCACCTCCTATACCTTCCCTTAGATCACTGCGTTTTCGTGCAGCTTTCATACCTTCTCCTATATCGCTGTGTTTTCGCACACCTCTCATAACTTCTCCTATATCGCTGTGTTTTTGTGCACCTCTCATACCTTCCCTAATATCACTGCATTTTCATGCACATCTCATAACGTCCCCTATATCGCTGTGTATTCACGCACCTCCCATAGCATCCCCTATATCGCTGTGCCTTGCGCACCTCTCATAACTTCCCCTATATCGCTGTCTTTTCGTGCACATCCCGTAGATTCACCTTTATCGCTGTGTTATTGCTCACCTCTCATAGCTTCCCCTGTATCGCCGTGTTTTTCCTCACCTCTCATAGCTTCCCCTTTATCACCATGTTTTTATGCGCATCTCATAAAGTCCCCTATATATCTATGTATTCGCGCACCTCCCATAGCATCCCCTATAATGCGCTGTGTCTTCGCGCACCTCTCATACCTTCCCCTATATCGCCCTGTTTTCGCGCACCTCCCATTCCTTCACCTATATCGCTGTTTTCGTGCACCTCTCATAAATTCCCCTATATCTCTGTTTTCACACACCTCTCATAACTTCCCCTCTATCTCTATGTTTTCAAACACCTCTCATAACTTCTCCTATTTCGCTGTGTTTTTGTGCACCTATCATACCTTCCCTAATATCGCTGCGTTTTCATGCACATCTTATCACGTCCCCTATATCTCTGTATATTCACGCACCTCCCATAGCATCCCCTATATTGCTGTGCCTTCGTGCACCTTCACCTATATTGCCCTGTTTTCACGCACCTTCTATACCTTCCCTTATATCGCTGCGTTTTCGTGTACCTCTCATACCTCCCCCTATATCGTTGTGTTTTCACGCACCTCTCATAACTTCTCCTATATTTCTGTATTTTTGCGCACCTCTCATAACTTCCCCTATATCGCCGTGATTTTATGCACATCTCATAATGTCCCCTATATCACTGTGTATTCGTGCACCTCCCATAACTTCCCTAATACCTTTGCGTTTTCATGCACATCTGATCACGTCCCCATATCACTGTGTATTAGCGCACATCCCATAGTATTCCCTATATCGCTGTGCCTTGCGCACCTCTCATAGCTTCCCCTATATCTCTGTGTTTTCGCGCACCTCTCTTAACTTCTCCTATATCGCTGTGTTTTTGCACACCTCTCATACCTTCCCCTATATCGCTGTGTTTTCAGGCACCTCTCATGGCTTCCCCAATATCGCCGTGTATTCATGCACATCTCATAGGTCCCCTATATCGCTGTGTTTTCGCGCACCTCCCATAGCTTCGCCTACATCGCTGTTTTCGCGCACATCCCATAGCTTCACCTTGATCGCTGTGTTATTGCTCACCTCTCATAGCTTACCCTATATCGCCGTGTTTTTGCGCACCTCGCATGTCTTCACCTATATCGCTATGTTTTCGCTCCTATCATTACTTCCCCTATATCGCTGTGTTTTCTCGCACCTCTGATACATTCTCCTATATTGCCATGTTTTCGCGCACCTCTTACAATTTCCCCTATATCGCTGTGTTCTCGCACACCTCTCATACCTTCCCCATATCACTGTTTTTTTGCGCATGTCCCATAGCGTCCCCTATATCGCTGTGTTTTCTCGCACCTCTGATACATTCCCCTGTATCGTTGTGGTTTCGCGCACATCCCATAGGTTCCACTATATTGCCCTGTTTTTGCGCACCTCTCATGTCTTACCCTATATCACGGTGTTTTCGCGCACCTCTCATAGCATCCCCTATTTCGCTGTGCCTTCGCGCACCTCTCATAACTTCCCCTATATCGCCCGGTTTTCGCGCACCACCCATATCTTCCCCAATATTGCTGTGTTTTCCTGCACCTCTTATACCTTCCCTTATCTCGCTGTGTTTTCACGCACCTCTCATAACTCCTCCTGTATCACTGTATTTTTGTGCAGCTCTTATACCTTCCCCTATATTGCCGTGTTTTCATGCACATCTCATAGCGTCCCCTATATCGCTGTGTATTCGCGCAGCTCCCATAGCATCCCTTATATTGCTGTGCCTTCGCGCACCTCTCATACCTTCCCCTATATCGCCCTGTTTTCGCGCACCTTCCACACCTTCCCCTATATTGCTGTGTTTTTATGCACCTCTCATACCTCCTCCTATATCGCTGTGTTTTCATGCACCTCTCATAATTTCTCCTATATCGCCGTATTTTTGCGCTCCTCTCATGGCTTCTCCAATATCGCCGCGTTTTCATGCACATCTCTTAACGTCCCGTATATCGCTGTGTATTCGCGCAACTGCCATAGCATCCCCTATATCACTGTGCCTTCGCGCACCTCTCATACCTTCCCCTATGTCGCCCTGTTTTCGTACACCTCCCATACCGTCCCCTATATCGCTGTATTTTCGCACACCTCTCATGGCTTCCCCAATATCGCCGTGTTTTCATGCACATCTCATAACGGCTCCTATATCTCTGTGTAATCACGCACCTTCCATAACATCCCCTATATCGCTGTGCCTTCGCGCATCGCTCATACCTTCCCCTATATCGCCCTGTTTCCCGTGCACCTCCCATGGTTTCGCCTACATCGCTGTGTTTTTGCGCACCTCTCATACCTCCCCCTATATCGTTGTGTTTTCACGCACCTCTCATAACTTCTCCTATATTTCTGTATTTTTGCGCACCTCTCATAACTTCCCCTATATCGCCGTGATTTTATGCACATCTCATAACGTCCCCTATATCGCTGTGTATTCGTGCACCTCCCATACCTTCCCTAATACCTTTGCGTTTTCATGCACATCTGATCACGTCCCCTATATCACTGTGTATTAGCGCACATCCCATAGTATTCCCTATATCGCTGTGCCTTGCGCACCTCTCATAACTTCCCCTATATCGCTGTGTTTTCGCGCACCTCTCTTAACTTCTTCTATATCGCTGTGTTTTTGCACACCTCTCATACCTTCCCCTATATCGCTGTGTTTTCAGGCACCTCTCATGGCTTCCCCAATATCGCCGTGTATTCATGCACATCTCATACCGTCCCCTATATCGCTGTGTTTTCGCGCACCTCCCATAGCTTCGCCTACATCGCTGTTTTCGCGCACATCCCATAGCTTCACCTTGATCGCTGTGTTATTGCTCACCTCTCATGGCTTACCCTATATCGCCGTGTTTTTGCGCACCTCGCATGTCTTCACCTATATCGCTATGTTTTCGCTCCTATCATTACTTCCCCTATATCGCTGTGTTTTCTCGCAGCTCTGATACATTCTCCTGTATTGCCATGTTTTCGCGCATCTCTTACAATTTCCCCTATATCGCCGTGTTCTCGCACACCTCTCATACCTTCCCCATATCACTGTTTTTTTGCGCATGTCCCATAGCGTCCCCTATATCGCTGTGTTTTCTCGCACCTCTGATACATTCCCCTGTATCGTTGTGGTTTCGCACACATCCCATAGGTTCCACTATATTGCCCTGTTTTTGCGCACCTCTCATGTCTTCCCCTATATCGCCCTGTTTTCGCGCACCTCCCATTCCTTCACCTATATCGCTGTTTTCGTGCACCTCGCATAACTTCCCCTATATCTCTATGTTTTCACACACCTCTCATAACTTCCCCTATATCTCTATGTTTTCACACACCTCTCATAACTTCTGCTATATCGCTGTGTTTTTGCGCACCTCTCATTACTTCCCCCATATCGCTGTGTTTTTATGCACATCTCATAACGTCCCCATATCACTGTGTAGTCGCGCACCTCCCATAGCCTCCGACATATTGCTGTGCCTTCGCGCACTTCTCATACCTTCGCCTATATCGCCCTGTTTTCGCACACTTCCCATTCATTCTCCTGTCGCTGTGTTTTTGTGCACCTCTCATACCTTCCCCTATATCGCTGTGTTTTCACACACCTCTCATAACTTCTCCTATATCGCCGTGTTTTTGTGCACCTCTTATATCTTCCCTAATACCGCTGCGTTTTAATGCACATCTCATAACGTCCCCTATATCGCTGTGTATTCACGCACCTCCCATAGCATCCCCTATATCGCTGTGCCTTGCGCACCTCTCATACCTTCCCCTATATCGCTTTCTTTACGTGCACATCCCATAGATTCAATTTTATCGCTGTGTTATTGCACACCTCTCAAAGCTTCCCCATATCGACGTGTTTTTGCTCACCTCTCATAGCTTCCCCTATATTGACGTGTTTTCGCGCACCTCTCATGTCTTCACCTAGATCGCTATGTTTTCGCTCCTCTCATTACTTCCCCTATATCGCTGTGTTTTCTCGCACCTCTGATACATTCTCCCATATCGCCGTGTTTTCGCACACCTATCATAGCTTCCCCTATATCGCCGTGTTTTCATGCACATCTCCTACTGTCTCCTATATCACTGTGTTTTCAAGCACATCCAATAGCATCCCCTATATCGCTGTGCCTTCGTGTACCTCTCATATCTTCCCCTCTATCGCTGTGTTTTCGGGCACCTCTCATACCTTCTCCTATATCGCACTGTTTTCATGCACATCCCATAGCTTCCACTATATTACCCTGTTTTCACGCACCTCTCATACCATCCCCTATATCGCCCTGTTTTCGCGCACCTCCCATTCATTCTCCTATATTGCTGTGCTTTTTTGAACCTCTCATACCTTCCCTAGTATCGCTGCTTTTTCATGCACATCTCATAACGTCCCCTATATCACTGTGTATTCCTGCACCTCTCATAGCATCCCCTATATCACTGTACATTCGGGCACCTCTCACACCTACCACTATATTGCCCTGTTTTTGCACAGCTCCCATACCTTCGCCGATATCGCTGTGTTTTCGTGCACCTCTCATATCTTCCCCTATATCGCTGTCTTTTCGCGCACCTCTCATGCCTTCCCCTATGTCGCTCTGTTTTCGCTCCTCTCATAACGTCCCCTATATTGCTGTGTTTTCTTGCACCTCTGATGCATTCCCCTGTATCGCCGTGTTTTTGCGCACCTCTCATACTTTTCCGTATATAGCCGTGTTTTTGCACATCTTTCATGGCATCCCCGATATCGCCGTGTTTCATGCATATTTCATACATCCCCCTATATCTCTGTGTTTTCGCGCACATCCCATAGCTTCCGCTACATCGCTGTGCCTTGCGCACCTCTCATACCTTCCCCTATATGGCTGTGTTTTTGCGCATATCCCATAGATTCACCTTTATCGCTGTGTTATTGCTCACCTCTCATAGCTTCGCCTATATCACCGTGTTTTTGCTCACCCCTCATAACTTCCACTATATTGCCCTACTTTCACGCACCTCTAATGTCTTCCCCTATATCACTGTGTTTTCGCGCACCTCCTATAGCATCCCCTATATTGCTGTGTCTTTGCACTCCTCTCATACCTTCCCCTATATTGTCCTGTTTTCGAGCACCTCCCATACCTTCCCCTATATCGCTGTGTTTTCGTGCACCTTTCATACCTCCCCCATTTCGTTGTGTTGTCTCGCACCTCTCATAAGTTCTCCTATATCGCTATATTTTTTCGCACATCTCATACCTTCCCCTATATCGCTGTGTTTTCACGCACCTCTCATGTCTTCACCTAGATCGCTATGTTTTCGCTCCTCTCATTACTTCCGCTATATCGCTGTGTATTCTCGCACCTCTGGTATATTCTCCCATATCGCCGTGTTTTCGCGCACCTCTCATAGCTTCCTCTATATCGCCGTATTTTCATACACATCTCATTCCGTCCCCTATATCACTGTGTTTTCGCGCACATCCCATAACATCCCTTATATCGCTGTGCCTTTGTATACCTCTCATATCTTCCCCTATATCGCCCTGTTTTTGCGCACCTCCTATACATTCCCCTATATCGCTGCGCTTATGTGTACCTCTCATATCTTCACCTATATCGCTGTGTTTTCATGCACATCTCATAACGTCCCCTATATCGCTGTGCTTTCTCGCACCTCTGATACATTCCCCTGTATCTCCGTGTTTTCGTGCACCTCTAATAATTTTCCCTATATCGCCGTGTTTTGGCACACGTCCCATAGCGTCCCCTATATCACTGTGTTTTCGGGCACCTCTCATACCTTCCCCTATATCGTCCTGTTTTCGCGCACATCCCATAGCTTCCACTATATTGCCCTGTTTTCGCGTACCTCTCATACCATCCCCTATATCGCCCTGTTTTCACGCACCTCCCATACCTCCCCCTATATTGCTGTGTTTTCGTGCACCTCTTATACCTTGCCCTGTATTGCTGTTTTCACACACCTCTCATAAATTCTGCTATAACGCTGTATTTTTCGCACCTCTCATACCTTCCCCTATATTGCCGTGTTTTCATGCACATCTCATAACGTCCCCCTATATCGCTGTGTATTCGTGCACCTCCCATAGCACCCCTATATAAATGTGCCTTCGCGTACCTCTCATACTTTCCCCTATATCGCCCTGTTTTCGCTCACTTCCCATAACTTCCCCGATATCGCTGTGTTTTCGTGCACCTCTCATTCATTCCACTATATCGCTGTGTTGTCACCCACCTCTCATAACTTCACCTATATCGCTGTGTTTTTGCACACCTCTCATACCGTCCCCTTTATCGCTGTGTTTTCGCGCACCTCCCATAGCTTTGCTGAGATCGCTATGTTTTCGCTCCTCTCATTACTTCCCCTATATCACTGTGCTTTCGTGCACGTCCCATAGCGTCCCCTATATCGCTGTGTTTTCGGGCACCTCTCACACCTTCCACTATATCGCCCTGTTTTCGCGCACCTCTTATACCTTCCCCTATATCGCTGTGTTTTCGTGCACCTCTCATACCTTCCCTTATATGGCTGTATTTTTGCGCACATCTCATACCTTCCCCTATATTGATCTGTTTTCATGCACATCTCATAAAGTCCCCTATATCGCCCTGTTTTCGCGCACCACCCATACCTTCCCCTATATTGCTGTGTTTTCGTGCACCTCTCATATCTTCACCTATATCGCTGTGTTTTCATGCACATCTCATAACGTCCCCTATATTGCTGTGCTTTCTCGCACCTCTGATACATTCCCCTGTATCGCCCTGTTTTCGCGCACCACCCATACTTTCCCCTATATTGCTGTGTTTTCGTGCACCTCTCATACTTTCCCCTATATCGCTGTGTTTTCACGCATCTCTCATAATTTCTCCTATATCGCTGTACTTTTGCGCACATCTCATACCTTCCCCTATATTGCCGTGTTTTCATGCACATCTCCTAACCTCCCCTATATCACTGTGCATTTGCGCACGTCCCGTAGCATACCCTATATCACTGTGCCTTCCCACACCTCTCATACCTTCCCCTATATTGCCCTGTTTTCGCGCTCCTCCCATACCGTCCCCGATTTCGCTGTGTTTTCGTGCACCTCCCATAGCTTTGCATACATCGCTGTTTTCGCGCACATCCCATAGCTTCACCTTGATTGCTGTGTTAATGCTCACCTCTCATAGCTTCCCCTATATCGCCGTGTTTTCACGCACCTCACATGTCTTCACCTATATCGCTTTGTTTTTGCTCCTATCATTACTTCCCCTATATCGCTGTGTTTTCTCGCACCTCTGATACATTCCCCTGTATTGACATGTTTTCGCGCACCTCTTACAATTTCCCCTATATTGCCGTGTTCTCGCACACCTCTCATACCTTCCCCTACATCACTGTTTTTTTGCTCACGTCCCATATCGTCCCCTATATCGCTGTGTTTTCTCGCACGTCTGATACATACCCCTGTATCGCCGTGTTTTCGCGCACATCCCATAGCTTCCACTATATTGCCCTGTTTTTGCGCACCTCTCATGTCTTCCCCTATATCACGGTGTTTTCGCGCACCTCTCATACCTTCCCCTATATCGCTGTGTTTTCACGCACCTCTCATAACTTCTCCTATATTGCTGCATTTTTGCGCACCTCTCATAACTTCACCCATATCGCTGTGTTTTTATGCACATCTCATAACGTCCCCATATCACTGTGTAGTCGCGCACCTCCCATAGCATCCCCTATATCGCTGTGCCTTGCGCACCTCTCATACTTTCCCCTATATAGCTGTGTTTTTGCGCACATCCCATAGATTCACCTTTATCACTGTATTATTGCTCACCTCTCATAGCTTCCCCTATATCGCCGTGTTTTTGCTCACCTCTCATAGCTTCCACTATATTCTCCTGCTTTCACGCACCTCTCATAGCTTCCCCGATATTGCCGGGTTTTCGCACACCTCTCATGTCTTCACCTAGATCGCTATGCTTTCGCTCCTCTCATTACTTCCCTTATATCGCTGTGTTTTCACGCACCTCTCATATCTTCCCCTATATCGCCTTGTTTTCGCTCACTTCACATAACTTCCCCGATATCGCTGTGTTTTCAGGCACCTCTCATACCTTCCCCTATATCCCCCTGTATTCGCGCACATCCCATAGCTCCCACTATATTGCCCTGTTTTCGCGCACCTCTCATACCATCCCCTACATCGCCCTGTTTTCGCGCACCTCCCATACCTCCCCCTATATTGCTGTGTTTTCGTGCACCTCTCATACCTTGCACTATATTGCTGTGTTTTAACGCACCCCTCATAAATTCTGCTATAACGTTGCATTTTTGTACACCTCTCATACCTTCCCCTATATTGCCGTGTTTTCATGCACATCTCATAACGTCCCCTATATCGCTGTGTATTCGTGCACTTCCCATAGCACCCCTATATAACTGTGCCTTTGCGTACCTCTCATACCTTCCCCTATATCGCCCTGTTTTCGCTCACTTCCCATAACTTCCCCGATATCGCTGTGTTTTTGCACACCTCTCATACCTTCCCCGATATCGCTGTGTTTTCACGCACATCCCATAGATTCAACTTTATCGCTGTGTTATTGCACACCTCTCACAGCTTCCCCTATATCGCAGTGTTTTTGCTCACCTCTCATAGCTTCCCCTATATCGCCGTGTTTTCGCGCACCTCTCATGTCCTCACCTAGATTGTTATGTTATCGCTCCTCTCATTACTTCCCCTATATCGCTGTGTTTTCTCACACCTCTGATACATTCTCCCATATCGCCGTGTTTTTGTGCACCTCTCATAGCTTCCCCTATATCGCCATGTTTTCATGCACATCTCATACCGTCTCTTATATCACTGTGTTTTCGCTCACATCCCATACCATCCCCTATATCGCTGTGCCTTCGTGTACCTCTCATATCTTCCCCTATATCGCTGTGTTTTCATGCACATCTCATAATATCCCTTATATCGCTGTGCTTTCTCGCACCTCTGATACATTCCCCTGTATCGCCGTGTTTTCGCGCACTTCTCATAATTTCCCCTATATCGCCGTGTTTTCACGCACGTCCCATAGCATCCCCTATATCGCTGTGTGTTCGGGCACCTCTCATACCATCCCCGATATCGCCGTTTTCGCGCACCTCCCATACCTCCCCCTATATTGCTGTGTTTTCGTGCACCTCTCATACCTTGCCCTATATTGCTGTGCTTTCACGCACCTCTCATAAATTCTGCTCTAACGCTGTATTTTTGTGCACCTCTTATACCTTCCCCTATATTGCTGTGTTTTCATGCGCATCTCATAACGTCCCCTATATCGCTGTGTATTCGTGCACCTCCCATAACTCCCCTATATAACTGTGCCTTCGCGTACCTCTCATACCTTCCCCTATATCGCCCTGTTTTCGCACACTTCCCATAACTTCCCCGATATCGCTGTGTTTTTGCACACCTCTCATACCTTCCCCTATATCGCTGTGTTTTCACGCACCTCTCATGGCTTCCCCAATATCGCCGTGTATTCATGCACATCTCGTACTGTCCCCTTTATCGCTGTGTTTTCGCGCACATTCCGTACCGTCCCCTATATCGCTGTATTTTCGCGCACCTCTCATACCTTCCCCTGTATCACTGTGTTTTCACGCACCTCTCATAACTTCTCCTATATCGCAGTATTTTTGCGCACATCTCATACCTTCCCCTATATTGATGTATTTTCATACAAATCTCATAACGTCTCCTATATCGCTGTGTATTCACGCACCTCCCATAGCATCCCCTATATCGCTGTGCCTTGCGCACCTCCCGTACCTTCCCTCTATATCGCTGTCTTTTCGCACACATCCCATAGATTCAACTTTATCACTGTGTTCTTGCACACCTCTCAGAGCTTCCCCTATGTCGCCCTGTTATTGCTCACCTTTCATAGCTTCCCCTATATCGCCATGTTTTCGCGCACCTCTCATGTCTTCACCTAGATCGCTATGTTTTCGCTCCTCTCATTACTTCCCCTCTATCGCCGTGTTTTCGCGCACCTCTCATAATTTCCCCTATATCGCCGTGTTTTCGCGCACGTCCCATAGCGTCCCCTATATCGCTGTGTTTTCGGGCACCTCTCATACCTTCCCCTATATTGCCGTGTTTTCATGCACATCTCCTAACCTCCCCTATATCACTGTGCATTTGCGCACGTCCCGTAGCATACCCTATATCACTGTGCCTTCCCACACCTCTCATACCTTCCCCTATATCGCCCTGTTTTCGCGCTCCTCCCATACCGTCCCCGATTTCGCTGTGTTTTCGTGCACCTCCCATAGCTTTGCATACATCGCTGTTTTCGCGCACATCCCATAGCTTCACCTTGATTGCTGTGTTAATGCTCACCTCTCATAGCTTCCCCTATATCGCCGTGTTTTCACGCACCTCACATGTCTTCACCTATATCGCTTTGTTTTTGCTCCTATCATTACTTCCCCTATATCGCTGTGTTTTCTCGCACCTCTGATACATTCCCCTGTATTGACATGTTTTCGCGCACCTCTTACAATTTCCCCTATATTGCCGTGTTCTCGCACACCTCTCATACCTTCCCCTACATCACTGTTTTTTTGCTCACGTCCCATATCGTCCCCTATATCGCTGTGTTTTCTCGCACGTCTGATAAATACCCCTGTATCGCCGTGTTTTCGCGCACATCCCATAGCTTCCACTATATTGCCCTGTTTTTGCGCACCTCTCATGTCTTCCCCTATATCACGGTGTTTTCGCGCACCTCTCATACCTTCCCCTATATCGCTGTGTTTTCACGCACCTCTCATAACTTCTCCTATATTGCTGCATTTTTGCGCACCTCTCATAACTTCACCCATATCGCTGTGTTTTTATGCACATCTCATAACGTCCCCATATCACTGTGTAGTCGTGCACCTCCCATAGCATCCCCTATATCGCTGTGCCTTGCGCACCTCTCATACTTTCCCCTATATAGCTGTGTTTTTGCGCACATCCCATAGATTCACCTTTATCACTGTATTATTGCTCACCTCTCATAGCTTCCCCTATATCGCCGTGTTTTTGCTCACCTCTCATAGCTTCCACTATATTCTCCTGCTTTCACGCACCTCTCATAGCTTCCCCGATATTGCCGGGTTTTCGCACACCTCTCATGTCTTCACCTAGATCGCTATGCTTTCGCTCCTCTCATTACTTCCCTTATATCGCTGTGTTTTCACGCACCTCTCATATCTTCCCCTATATCGCCTTGTTTTCGCTCACTTCACATAACTTCCCCGATATCGCTGTGTTTTCAGGCACCTCTCATACCTTCCCCTATATCCCCCTGTATTCGCGCACATCCCATAGCTCCCACTATATTGCCCTGTTTTCGCGCACCTCTCATACCATCCCCTACATCGCCCTGTTTTCGCGTACCTCCCATACCTCCCCCTATATTGCTGTGTTTTCGTGCACCTCTCATACCTTGCACTATATTGCTGTGTTTTAACGCACCCCTCATAAATTCTGCTATAACGTTGCATTTTTGTACACCTCTCATACCTTCCCCTATATTGCCGTGTTTTCATGCACATCTCATAACGTCCCCTATATCGCTGTGTATTCGTGCACTTCCCATAGCACCCCTATATAACTGTGCCTTTGCGTACCTCTCATACCTTCCCCTATATCGCCCTGTTTTCGCTCACTTCCCATAACTTCCCCGATATCGCTGTGTTTTTGCACACCTCTCATACCTTCCCCGATATCGCTGTGTTTTCACGCACATCCCATAGATTCAACTTTATCGCTGTGTTATTGCACACCTCTCACAGCTTCCCCTATATCGCAGTGTTTTTGCTCACCTCTCATAGCTTCCCCTATATCGCCGTGTTTTCGCGCACCTCTCATGTCCTCACCTAGATTGCTATGTTATCGCTCCTCTCATTACTTCCCCTATATCGCTGTGTTTTCTCACACCTCTGATACATTCTCCCATATCGCCGTGTTTTTGTGCACCTCTCATAGCTTCCCCGATATCGCCATGTTTTCATGCACATCTCATACCGTCTCTTATATCACTGTGTTTTCGCTCACATCCCATACCATCCCCTATATCGCTGTGCCTTCGTGTACCTCTCATATCTTCCCCTATATCGCTGTGTTTTCATGCACATCTCATAATATCCCCTATATCGCTGTGCTTTCTCGCACCTCTGATACATTCCCCTGTATCGCCGTGTTTTCGCGCACTTCTCATAATTTCCCCTATATCGCCGTGTTTTCACGCACGTCCCATAGCATCCCCTATATCGCTGTGTGTTCGGGCACCTCTCATACCATCCCCGATATCGCCGTTTTCGCGCACCTCCCATACCTCCCCCTATATTGCTGTGTTTTCGTGCACCTCTCATGGCTTCCCCAATATCGCAGTGTATTCATGCACATCTCGTACTGTCCCCTTTATCGCTGTGTTTTCGCGCACATTCCATACCGTCCCCTATATCGCTGTATTTTCGCGCACCTCTCATACCTTCCCCTGTATCGCTGTGTTTTCACGCACCTCTCATAACTTCTCCTATATCGCAGTATTTTTGCGCACATCTCATACCTTCCCCTATATTGATGTATTTTCATGCAAATCTCATAACGTCTCCTATATCGCTGTGTATTCACGCACCTCCCATAGCATCCCCTATATCGCTGTGCCTTGCGCACCTCCCGTACCTTCCCTCTATATCGCTGTCTTTTCGCACACATCCCATAGATTCAACTTTATCACTGTGTTCTTGCACACCTCTCAGAGCTTCCCCTATGTCGCCCTGTTTTTGCTCACCTTTCATAGCTTCCCCTATATCGCCATGTTTTCGCGCACCTCTCATGTCTTCACCTAGATCGCTATGTTTTCGCTCCTCTCATTACTTCCCCTCTATCGCCGTGTTTTCGCGCACCTCTCATAATTTCCCCTATATCGCCGTGTTTTCGCGCACGTCCCATAGCGTCCCCTATATCGCTGTGTTTTCGGGCACCTCTCATACCTTCCCCTATATTTCCGTGTTTTCATGCACATCTCATAACGTCCCCTATATCGCTGTGTATTCATGCACCTCCCATAGCACCACTATATCACTGTGCCTTCAAGTACCTCTCATACCTTCCCCTATATTGCCCTGTTTTCGCTCACTTCCCATAACTTCGCTGATATCGCTGTGTTTTTGCACACCTCTCATACCTTCCCCTATATCGATGCGTTTTCACGCACCTCTCATGGCTTCCCCAATATCGCCGTGTTTTCATGCACATTTCATAACGTCCCCTATATCGCTGTGCATTTGCGCACCTCCCGTAGCATCCCCTATATCACTGTGCCTTCGCGCACCTCTCATACCTTCCCCTATATCGCTATGTTTTCGCACACCTCCCATACCTTCCCCGATATCGCTATGTTTTCCTGCACCTCCCATAGCTTCGACTACATCATTGTTTTCGCGCACAACCCATAGCTTCACCTTGATCGCTGTGTTATTGCTCACCTCTCATAGCTTCCCCTATATCGCCGTGTTCTCGCATACCTCTCATACCTTCCCCATATCACTGTTCTTTTGCGCACGTCCCATAGCGTCCCCTATATCGCTGTGTTTTCTCGCACCTCTGATACATTCCCCTGTATTGCCGTGTTTTCGCGCACATCCCATAGCTTCCACTATATTGCCCTGTTTTTGCGCACCTCTCATGTCTTCCCCTATATCACGGTGTTTTTGCGCACCTCTCATACCTTCCCCTATATCGCTGTGTTTTCACGCACCTCTCATAACTTCCCCTATATCACTGTGTAGTCGCGCACCTCCCATAGCCTCCCACATATTGCTGTGCCTTCGCGCACTTCTCATACCTTCGCCTATATCGCCCTGTTTTCGCACACTTCTCATTCATTCTCCTATGTCGCTGTGCTTTTGTGAACCTCTCATACCTTCCCTAATATCGCTGCGTTTTCATGCACATGTCATAACGTCCCGTATATCGATGTGTATTCACGCACCTCCCATAGCATCCCCTATATTGCTGTGCCTTGCACACCTCTGATACCGTCCCCTATATTGCCGTGTTTTCGCGCACCTCTCATAGCTTCCCCTATATCGCCGTGTTTTCGTACAAATCTCATACCGTCCCCTATATCGCCCTGATTTCGAGCACCTCCCATACCTTCCCCTATATCGCTGTGTTTTCGTGCACCTCTCATACCTCCCTCCATATCGCTGTGCTTTCACGCACCTCTCTTAACTTCTCCTATATCACTGTGTTTTCGCGCACGTCCCATAGCGTCCCCTATATCGCTGTGTTTTCGGGCACCTCTCATACCTTCCCCTATATTTCCGTGTTTTCATGCACATCTCATAACGTCCCCTATATCGCTGTGTATTCATGCACCTCCCATAGCACCACTATATCACTGTGCCTTCAAGTACCTCTCATACCTTCCCCTATATTGCCCTGTTTTCGCTCACTTCCCATAACTTCGCTGATATCGCTGTGTTTTTGCACACCTCTCATACCTTCCCCTATATCGATGCGTTTTCACGCACCTCTCATGGCTTCCCCAATATCGCCGTGTTTTCATGCACATTTCATAACGTCCCCTATATCGCTGTGCATTTGCGCACCTCCCGTAGCATCCCCTATATCACTGTGCCTTCGCGCACCTCTCATACCTTCCCCTATATCGCTATGTTTTCGCACACCTCCCATACCTTCCCCGATATCGCTATGTTTTCCTGCACCTCCCATAGCTTCGACTACATCATTGTTTTCGCGCACAACCCATAGCTTCACCTTGATCGCTGTGTTATTGCTCACCTCTCATAGCTTCCCCTATATCGCCGTGTTCTCGCATACCTCTCATACCTTCCCCATATCACTGTTCTTTTGCGCACGTCCCATAGCGTCCCCTATATCGCTGTGTTTTCACGCACCTCTCATAACTTCCCCTATATCACTGTGTAGTCGCGCACCTCCCATAGCCTCCCACATATTGCTGTGCCTTCGCGCACTTCTCATACCTTCGCCTATATCGCCCTGTTTTCGCACACTTCTCATTCATTCTCCTATGTCGCTGTGCTTTTGTGAACCTCTCATACCTTCCCTACTATTGCTGCTTTCCCTGCACATCTCATAACGTCCCCTATATCGCTGTGTATTCACGCACCTCCCATAGCATCCCCTATATCGCTGTGCCTTGCACACCTCCCATACCTCCCCCTATATCGCTGTCTTTTCGCACACATCCCATAGATTCAACTTTATCACTGTGTTATTGCACACCTCTCAGAGCTTCCCCTATATCGCCGGGTTTTTGCTCACCTTTCATAGCTTCCCCTATATCGCCGTGTTTTCGCGCACCTCTCATGTCTTCACCTAGATCGCTATGTTTTCGCTCCTCTCATTACTTCCCCTATATCGCTGTGTTTTCTCGCACCTCTGATACATTCCCCTGTATCGCCGTGTTTTCGCGCACCTCTCATAAATTCCCCTATATCGCCGTGTTTTCGCGCACGTCCCATAGCGTCCCCTATATCGCTGTGTTTTCGGGCACCTCTCATACCTTCCCCTATATTGCCGTGTTTTCATGCACATCTCATAACTTCTCCTATATTGCTGCATTTTTGTCCACCTCTCATAACTTCCCCTATATCGCCGTGTTTTCGCGCACGTCCCATAGCGTCCCCTATATCGCTGTGTTTTCGGGCACCTCTCATACCTTCCCCTATATTGCCGTGTTTTCATGCACATCTCATAACTTCTCCTATATTGCTGCATTTTTGTCCACCTCTCATAACTTCCCCTATATCGCCGTGTTTTCATGCACATCTCATAACGTCCCCTATATCACTGTGTAGTTGCTCACCTCCCATAGCATCCCAGATATTGCTGTGCCTTCGCACACCTCTCATACCTTCCCCTATATCGCCCTGTTTTCGCACACTTCTCATACCTTCCCCTATATCGCTGTGTTTTCACTCACCTCTCATAACTTCTCCTATATCGCTGTATTTTTGTGCACATCTCATACCTTCCCCTATATTGATGTGTTTTCATGCACATCTCATAACGTCCCCTATATCGCCCTGTTTTCGCGCACCTCCCATACCTTCCCCTATATCGCTGCATTATCGTGCACCTCCCATAGCTTCACCTACATCGCTGTTTTCGCGCACAACCCATAGCTTCACCTTGATCGCTGTGTTATTGCTCACCTCTCATAGCTTGCGCTATATCGCCGTGTTTTCGCGCACCTCGCATGCCTTCACCTATATCGCTATGTTTTTGCTCCTATCATTACTTCCCCTATATCGCTGTGTTTTCTCGCACCTCTGATACATTCTCCTGTTTTGCCATGTTTTCGCGCACTCTTACAATTTCCCCTATATTACTGTGTCTTCGCACTCATCTCATACCTTCCCCTATATCGCCCTGTTTTCAAGCACCTCCCATACCTTCCCCTATATCGCTGTGCATTCGTGCACCTTTTATACCTCCTCCTATATCGCTGTGTTTTCACTCACCTCTCATAACTTCTCCTATATTGCTGTATTTTTGCGCACCTCTCATAACTTCCCCTATATCGCCGTGTTTTTATGCACATCTCATAACGTCCCCTATATCGCTGTGTATTCGCGCACCTCCCATAGAATCCCCTATATCGCTGTGCCTTCGTGCACCTCTCATTCCTTCCCCTATATCGCTGTGTTTTCGTGCACCTCTCATAACTTCTCCTATATCACTGTGTTTTTGTGCACCTATTACATCTCCCTAATATCGCTGCGTTTTAATGCACATCTCATAACGTCCCCATATCGCTGTGTTTTCACGCACCTCCCATAGCATCCCCTATATCGCTGTGCCTTGCGCACCTCTCATACATTCCCCTATATCGCTGTCTTTTCGCGCACATCCCATAGATTCAACTTTATCGCTGTATTATTGCACATCTCTCACAGCTTCCCCTATATCGCCGTGTTTTTGCTCACCTCTCATAGCTTCCCCTATATCGCCGTGTTTTGGCGCACCTCTCATGTCCTCACTAAGATCGCTATGTTTTCGCTCCTCTCATTACTTCCCCTATATCGCTGTGTTTTCTCGCACCTCTGATACATTCTCCCATATCGCCGTGTTTTCGCGCTCCTCTCATTACTTCCCCTATATCGCTGTGTTTTCTCGCACCTCTGATACATTCTCCCATATCGCCGTGTTTTCGCGCACATCTCATAGCATCCCCTATATCGCTGTGCCTTCAAGCACTTCTCATAACTTCTCCTATATCGCCCTGTTTTCGCGCAACTCCCATACCTTCCCCTATATCGCTGTGTTTTCGTGCACCTCTCATACCTTCCCCTATATTGCTGTGTTTTCACACACCTCTCATAACTTCTCTTATATCACTGTGTTTTTGTTCACCTCTTATATCATCCCTAATATCGCTGCGTTTTAATGCACATCTCATAACGTCCCCTATATCGCTGTGTATTCACGCACCTCCCATAGCATCCCCTATATCGCTGTACCTTCCCCTATATCACTGTCTTTTCGCGCACATCCCATAGATTCAACTTTATCGCTGTGTTATTGCACACCTCTCACAGCTTCCCCTATATTGCCGTGTTTTCGCGCACCTCTCATGTCTTCACCTAGATCGCTATGTCTTCGCTCCTCTCATTTCTTCCCCTATATCTCTGTGTTTTCTCGCACCTCTGATACATTCTCCCATATCGCCGTGTTTTCGCACACGTCTCATACCTTCCCCATATCGTCCTGTTTTCGCACACCTCTCATACCTTCCCCTACATCGCTGTGTTTTCACGCACCTCTCATAACTTCTCCTATATTGCTGCATTTTTGTACACCTCTCATAACTTCCCCTATATCGCCGTGTTTTCATGCACATCTCATAACGTCCCCTATATCACTGTGTAGTCGCGCACCTCCCATAGCATCCCCTATATTGCTGTGCCTTCTCACACCTCTCATACCTTCACCTATATCGCCCTGTTTTCGCGCACCTCCCATTCATTCTCCTATATTGCTGTGTTTTTTGAACCTCTCATACCTTCCCTAATATCGCTGCGTTTTCATGCACATCTCATAACGTCCCGTATATCGCTGTGTATTCATGCATCTCCCATAGCATCCCCTATATTGCTGTGCCTTGCGCACCTCTCATACCTTCCCCTATATCGCTGTGTTTTTGCGCACATCCCATAGATTCACTTTTATCGCTGTGTTATTGCTCACCTCTCATAGCTTCGCCTATATCGCCGTGTTTTTGCTCACCTCTCATAGCTTCCACTATATTGCGCTACTTTCACGCACCTCTCATGCCTTCCGCTATATCACTGTGTTTTCGCGCACCTCCCATACCATCCCCTATATTGCTGTGTCTTCACACTCCTGTCATACCTTCCCCTACATCGCCCTGTTTTCGAGCACCTCCCATTCCTTCCCCTATATCGCTGTGTATTTGTGCACCTCCCATTCCTTCCCGAATATATCTGTGCTTTCGTGCACCTTTCATACCTCCCCCTATATCGCTGTTTTCACTCACCTCTCATAACTTCTCCTATATTGCTGCATTTTTGTACACCTCTCATAACTTCCCCTATATCGCCGTGTTTTCATGCACATCTCATAACGTCCCCTATATCACTGTGTAGTCGCGCACCTCCCATAGCATCCCCTATATTGCTGTGCCTTCTCACACCTCTCATACCTTCACCTATATCGCCCTGTTTTCGCGCACCTCCCATTCATTCTCCTATATTGCTGTGTTTTTTGAACCTCTCATACCTTCCCTAATATCGCTGCGTTTTCATGCACATCTCATAACGTCCCGTATATCGCTGTGTATTCATGCATCTCCCATAGCATCCCCTATATTGCTGTGCCTTGCGCACCTCTCATACCTTCCCCTATATCGCTGTGTTTTTGCGCACATCCCATAGATTCACTTTTATCGCTGTGTTATTGCTCACCTCTCATAGCTTCGCCTATATCGCCGTGTTTTTGCTCACCTCTCATAGCTTCCACTATATTGCGCTACTTTCACGCACCTCTCATGCCTTCCGCTATATCACTGTGTTTTCGCGCACCTCCCATACCATCCCCTATATTGCTGTGTCTTCACACTCCTGTCATACCTTCCCCTACATCGCCCTGTTTTCGAGCACCTCCCATTCCTTCCCCTATATCGCTGTGTATTTGTGCACCTCCCATTCCTTCCCGAATATATCTGTGCTTTCGTGCACCTTTCATACCTCCCCCTATATCGCTGTTTTCACTCACCTCTCATAACTTCTCCTATATTGCTGTATTTTTGCGCACCTCTCATAATTTCCCCTATATCGCCGTGTTTTTATGCACATCTCATAACGTCCCCTATATCGCTGTGTATTCATGCACCTCCAATAGAATCCCATATATCGCTGTGCCTTCGCGCACCTCTCATATCTTCCCCTATATCGCCCTGTTTTCGCGCACCTCTCATTCCTTCCCCTATATCGTTGTGTTTTCACACACCTCTCATAACTTCTCCTATATTACTGTGTTTTTGTGCACCTCTTATATCTTCCCTAATATCGCTGCGTTTTCATGCACATTGCCCTGTATTCGCGCACCTCCCATAACATCCCCTATATCACTGTGCCTTTGCGTACCTCTCATACCTTCCCCTATATCTCCGTGTTTTCATGCACATCTCATAACGTCCCCTATATCGCTGTGTTTTCATGCACCTCGCATAACTTCCCCTATATCGCCCTGTTTTCGCGCACCTCTCATACCTTCTCCTATATCACTGTGTTTTCACGCACCTCTCATAACTTCCCCTATATCGCTGTGTTTTCACACACCTGTCATTGTTTCCCGACTATCGCCATGTATTCATGCACATCTCATACCGTCCCCTATATCGCTGTGTTTTCGCGCATCTCTCATACATACCCTTATATCGCTCTCTTTTCGCGCATATCTCATAGCTTCACCTTTATCTCTGTGTTATTGCTCACCTCTCACAGCTTCCCCTATATCGCCATGTTTTCGCGCACCTCTCATGTCTTCACCTATATTGCTATGTTTTCACTCCTCTCATTGCTTCCCTTATATCGCTGTGTTTTCTCATACCTCTGATACATTCCCCTGTATCGCCGTGTTTTCGCGCACCTCTCATAATTTCCCCTTTATCGCCGTGTTTTCGCGCACGTCCCATAGCGTCGCCTATATCGCTCTGTTTTCGGGCACCTCTCATACCTTCCACTATATTGCTCTGTTTTCGCGCACTTCCCATACCTTAACCTATATCGTCCTGTTTTCCCGCACCTCCCATACCTCCCCTATATCGCTGTGTTTTCACGCACCTCTCGTAAATTCTGCTATATCGCTGTATTTTTGCGCACCTCTCATACCTTCCCCTATATTGCCCTGTTTTAGCTCACTTCCCATAACTTCCCCTATATCGCTGTGTATTCGCGCACCTGCCATAGCATCCCCAATATAACTGTGCCTTCGCGTACCTCTCATACCTTCCCCTATATCGCCCTGTTTTAGCTCACATCCCATAACTTCCCCGATGTCGCTGTGTTTTCGTGCACCTCTCATACCTTCAACTATATTGCTGTGTTGTCACCCACCTCTCATAACTTCTCCTATATCACCGTGTTTTTGCATGCCTCTCATACCTGCCCCTATATCATTGTGTTTTCGCGCACCTCTCATGGCTTCCCCAATATCGCCATGTATTCATGCACATCTCATACCGTCCCCTATATCGCTCTGTTTTCGCGCACCTCCCACAGTTTCGCTGACATCGGTATGTTTTCGCTCCTCTCATTACTTCCCCTATATCAATGTGTTTTCGTGCACGTCCCATAGCGTCTCCTATATCGCTGTGTTTTCTCGCACCTCTGATACATTCCCCTGTATCGCCGTGTTTTCGCGCACATCCCATAGGTTCCACTATATTGCCCTGTTTTTGCGCACCTCTCATAGCATCCCCTATATCACTGTGTTTTCGCGCACCTCCCATAGCATCCCCCATATTGCTGTGCCTTCGCACACCTCTCATACCTTCCCCTATATCGCCGTTTTCGCGCAACTCCCATACCTTCTCCTATATCGCTGTGTTTTGTGCACCTCTCATACCTCCCCCTATATCGCTGTGTTTTCACGCATTTCTCATGCCTTCCCCTATATCGCCCTGCTTTCGAGCACCTCCCATAACTTCCGCTATATTGCCGTTTTTACTCACCTCTAATGTCTTCCCCTATATCGCCGTGTCTTCATACAAATCTCATACCGTCCCCTATATCGCCGTGTTTTCGCGCACCTCTCATAGCTTCCCCTATTTCGCTGTGTTTTCATGCACATCTCATAATGTCCCATATATCGCTGTGTATTCATGCATCTCACATAGCATCCCCTATATTGCTGTGCCTTGCGCACCTCTCATACCTTCCCCTATATCGCTGTGTTTTTGCGCACATCCCATAGATTCACCTTTATCGCTGTGTTATTGCTCACCTCTCATAGCTTCCACTATATTGCCCTACTTTCACGCACCTCTCACTGTATATATCACTGTGCTTTCGCGCACCTCCCATAGCATCCCTTATATTGCTGTGTCTTCGCACTCCTCTCATACCTTCCCCTATATCGCCCTGTTTTCGAGCACCTCCCATAAATTCCCCAATATCGCTGTGTTTTCACTCACCTCTCATAACTTCTCCTATATTGCTGTATTTTTGCGCACCTCTCATAACTCCCCCTATATCGCAGTGTTTTATGCACATCTCATAACGTTCCCTATATTGCTGTGTATTCGCGCACCTCCCATAGAATCCCCTATATCGCTGTGCCTTCGCGCACCTCTCATACCTTCCCCTATATCGCCCTGTTTTCGTGCACCTCTCATTCCTTCCCCTATATCGCTGTGTTTTCACACACCTCTCATAACTTCTCCTATATTACTGTGTTTTTGTGCACCTCTTACATCTTCCCTAATATCCCTGCGTTTTCATGCACATCTCATAACGTCCCCTATATCGCTGTGTATTCACGCACCTCCCATAGCATCCCCTATATCGCTGTGCCTTCGTGCACCTCACATACCTTCCCCAATATCACCTATATCACTGTGTTTTTGTGCACCTCTCATACCTTCCCTAATATCACTGCGTTTTCATGCAGATCTCATCACGTCCCCTGTATCGCTGTGTTTTCGTGCACCTCTCATACCTCCCCCTATATCGCTGTGCCTTGCACACCTCTCATACGTTCCCCTATATAGCTGTCTTTTCGCGCACATCCCATAGATTCACCTTTATCGCTGTGTTATTGCTCACCTCTAATATCTTCCCCTATATCGCCGTGTTTTTGCGCACCTCTCATAACTTACCCTATATCGTCGTGTTGTTATGCACATCTCATAACGTCCTCTATATCGCTGTGTATTCGCGCACCCCTCATAGCATCCCTTATATCGCTGTGCCTTCGCGCACCTCTCATACCTTCCCAAATATCGCACTGTTTTCGCGCACCTCTCATTCCTTCACCTATATCACTGTTTTCGTGCACCTCTCATACCTTCTCCTATATCGCTGTGCCTTCGTGCACCTCTCATACCTTCCCCTATATTGCCGTGTTTTCATGCAGATCTCATAACGTCCCCTATATCGCTAGGTTTTCATGCACCTCTCATACCTTCCCTAATATCGCTGCGTTTTCATTCACATCTCATCACGTCCCCTATAACGCTGTGTATTCACGCACCTCCCATAGCATCCCCTATATCGCTGTGCCTTGCGCACCTCTCATACCTTCCCCTATATCGCTGTCTTTACGCGCACATCCCATAGATTCAACTTTATCGCTGTGTTATTGCACACCTCTCACAGCTTCCCCATATCGCCGTGTTTTTGCTCACCTCTCATAGCTTCCCCTATATTGACGTGTTTTCGCGCACCTCTCATGTCTTCACCTATATCACTGTGTTTTCACGCACATTCCATAGAATCCCCTATATTGCTGTGCCTTCGCATACCTCTCATAACTTCATCTATATCGCTCTGTTTTCGCGCACCTCCCATTCCTTCACCTATTTCGCCCTGTTTTCGTGCACCTCCCATTCCTTCACCTATATCGCCCTGTTTTCGCGCACCTCTCATGTCTTCACCTATATCACTGTGTTTTCACGCACATTCCATAGAATCCCCTATATTGCTGTGCCTTCGCATACCTCTCATAACTTCATCTATATCGCTCTGTTTTCGCGCACCTCCCATTCCTTCACCTATATCGCCCTGTTTTCACGCACCTCGTATGTCTTCACCTATATCGCTATGTTTTCGCTCCTATCATTACTTCCCCTATATCGCTGTGTTTTCTCGCACCTCTAATGCATTCTCCTGTATTGCATGTTTTCGCGCACCTCTTACAATTTCCCCTATATCGCCGTGTTCTCGCACACCTCTCATACCTTCCCCTATGTCACTGCTTTTTTGCGCATGTCCCATAGCGTCCCCTATATCGCTGTGTTTTCTCGCACCTCTGATACATTCCCCTGTATCGCCGTAGTTTCGCGCACATCCCATAGGTTCAACTATATTGCCCTGTTTTTGCGCACCTCTCATGTCTTCCACTATATCACGGTGTTTTCGCGCACTTCTCATAGCATCCCCTATATCGCTGTGCCTTCGAGTACTTCTCATAACTTCCCCTATATCGCCCTGTTTTCGCGCACCTCCCATACCTTCCCCAATAGTGCTGTGTTTTCGTGCACCTCACAGACCTTCCCTTATATCGCTGTGTTTTCATGCATCTCTCATAACTTCTCCTATATCACTGTATTTTTGCGCAGCTCTTATACCTTCCCCTACATTGCAGTGTTTTCATGCACATCTCATAACACCCCCTATATCGTTGTGTATTCGCGCAGATCCCATAGCATTCCTTATAATGCTGTGCCTTCGCGCACCTCTCATACCTTCCCCTATATCGCTCCGTTTTCGCGCACCTTCCATACCTTCCTCTATATCGCTGTGTTTTCATGCACCTCTCATACCTCCCCCTATATCGCTGTGATTTTACACACCTCTCATAACTTCTCCTATATCGCTGTGTATTTGTGCACCTCTCATACCTTCCCCTACATAGCTGTCTTTTCGCGCACATCCCATAGATTCACCTTTATCGCTGTGTTATTGCTCACCTCTCGTAACTTACCCTATATCGCCGTGTTGTTATGCACATCTCGTAACGTCCTCTATATCGCTGTGTATTCGCGCACCTCCCATAGCATCCCTTATATCGCTGTGCCTTCGTGCACCTCTCATACCTTCCCAAATATCACCCTGTTTTCGCGCACCTCCCTTTCCTTCACCTATATCGCTTTTTTTGTGCACCTCTCATACCTTCTCCTATATCGCTGTGCCTTCGCGCACCTCTTATACCTTCCCCTATATCACCGTGTTTTCATGCACATCTCATAAAGTCCCCTTTATCGCTAGGTTTTCACGCACCTCTCATAACTTCCCCTATATCGCCCTGTTTTCGAACTCCTCTCATACCTTCCCCTCTATCAATGTGTTTTCACGCTGCTCTCATACCGTCGCCTATATCGCTGTGTTTTCGCACACCCCTCGTGACTTCCCGACTATCGCCGTCTACTCATGCACATTTCATAGCTTTCCCTATATCGCTGTGTTTTCGCGCACCTCTCATACCTTCCCCTATATCGATGTATATTTGCGCACATCTCATAACGTCCCCTATATCACTGTGTATTCGCGCACATCCGATAGCATCCCTTATAATGCTGTGCCTTCACGCACCTCTCATACCTCCCCCTATATCGCCCTGTTTTCGCGCACTTTCCATACCTTCCCCGATATCGCTGTGTTTTCATGCTCCTCTCATACCTCCCCCTATATCGCTGTGTTTTCACACACCTCTCATAACTTCTCCTATATCGCTGTGTTTTTGTGCACCTCTCATATATTCCCTAATATCACTGCATTTTCATGCACATCTCATCACGTCGTCTATATCGCTGTGTTTTCGTGCACCTCTCATACCTCCCCCTATATCGCTGTGCCTTGTGCACCTCTCATACCTTCGCAAATATCGCCCTGTTTTCGCGCACCTCCAATTCCTTCACCTATATCGCTGTTTTCATGCACCTCTGATAACTTCCCCTAAATCGCTGTGCCTTCGCGCACCTCTCATACCTTCCCCTATATCGCCGTGTTTTCATGCACATCTCATAACATCCCCTATATCGCTAGGTTTTCACGCACTTCTCATAATTTCCCCTATATCGCCCTGTTTTCGCGCTCCTCTAATACCTTCCCCTATATCGCTGTGTTTTCACACACCTCTCATGGCTTCCCGACTGTCGCTGTGTATTCATGCACATCTCATAACTTCCCCTATATCGCTGTGTTTTTGCGCACATCCCATAGCTTCCCCTTGATCGATGTGTTATTGATCACCTCTCATAGCTTACCCTATATCGCCGTGTTTTCGCGCACCTCGCATGTCTTCACCTATATCGCTATGTTTTCGCTCCTGTCATTACTTCCCCTATATCACTGTGTTTTCTCGCACCTCTGATACATTCCCTTGTATCGCCGTGGTTTCACACACATCCCATAGGTTCCACTATATTGCCCTGTTCTTGCGCACCTCTCATATCTTCCACTATATCACGGTGTCTTCGCGCACCTCTCATAGCATCCCCTATATCGCTGTGCCTTCGAGCACTTCTCATAACTTCCCCTATATCGCCCTGTTTTCGCGCACCTCCCATACCTTCCCCAATATCGCTGTGTTTTCGTGCACCTCTCATACTTTCCCTTATATCGCTGTGTATTCGCGCACCTCCCATAGCATCCCTTATATCGCTGTGCCTTCGCGCACCTCTCATACCTTCCCAAATATCGCCCTGTTTTCGCGCACCTCCCTTTCCTTCACCTATATCGCTGTTTTCGGGCACCTCTCATACCATCTCCTATATCGCTGTGCCTTCGCGCACCTCTTATACCTTCCCCTATTTCGCTGTGTTTTCATGCACATCTCATAAAGTCCCCTATATCGCTAGGTTTTCACGCACCTCTCATAACTTCCCCTATATCGCCCTGTTTTCGCACTCCTCTCATACCTTCCCCTATATCAATGTGTTTTCATGCTGATCTCTTACCTTCCCCTATATCGCTGTGTTTTCGCACACCTCTCGTGGCTTCCCGACTATCGCCGTGTACTCATGCACATCTCATAGCTTTCCCTATATCGCTGTGTTTTCGCACACCTCTCATACCTTCCCCATATCGATGTATTTTTGCGCACCTCTCATTCCTTCCCCTATATCAATGTATTTTTGCGCACATCTCATACCTTCCCCTATATCGCTATGTATTCGCGCACCTCCCATACCTTCCCCTATATCACTGTGCCTTCGCGCACCTCTCATGCATTCCCGTATACCGCTGTGTTTTTGCACACCTCTCATACCTTCCCCAATATCACCGTGGTTTCATGCACATCTCATAACGTCCCCAATGTCGCTGGGTTTTCACGCACCTCTCATAACCTTCCCTATATCGCCCTGCTTTCGCGCTCCTCTCATACCTTCCCCTATATCGCTGTGTTTTCGCACACCTCTCATGGCTTCCCGACTATCGCCGTGTATTGATGCACCTCTCATACCTTCCCCTATATCGCTGTGCTTTCGCGCACCACCCATAGCTATGCCTACATCGTTGTTTTCGCGCACCTCCAATACCTTCCCCTATATCGATGTATTTTTGCACATATCTCATATCTTCCCCTATATTGATGTGTTTTTATGCACATCTCATAACGTCCCCTATATTGCTGTGTATTTGCGCACCGCCCATAGAATCCCCTATATCACTGTGCCTTTGCGCACCTCTCATGCATTCCCGTATATCGCCCTGTTTTCGTGCACCTCCCATACCTTCCCCGATATCCCTGTGTTTTCGTGCTCCTCTCCTACCTTCCCCTATATTTCTGTGTTTTCACGCACCTCTCTTAACTTCTCCTATATCGCTGTGTTTTTGCACACCTCTCATACCTTCCCCTATATCGCTGTGTTTTCAGGCACCTCTCATGGCTTCCCCAATATCGCCGTGTATTCATGCACATCTCATACCGTCCCCTATATTGCTTTGTTTTCGCGCACCTCCCATAGATTCGCCTACATCGCTGTTTTCGCGCACTTCCCATAGCTTCACCTTGATCGCTGTGTTATTGCTCACCTCTCATAGCTTACCCTATATCGTTGTGTTTTCGCGCACCTCGCATGTCTTCACCTATATCGCTATGTTTTTGCTCCTATCATTACTTCCCCTATATCGCTGTGTTTTCTCGCACCTCTGATACATTCTCCTGTATTGCCATGCTTTTGCGCACCTCTTACAATTTTCCCTATATTGCCGTGTTCTCGCACACCTCTCATACCTTCACCTATATCACTGTTTTTTTGCGAATGTCCCATAGTGTACCCTATATCGCTGTGTTTTCTCGCGCCTCTGATACATTCCCCTGTATCGCTGTGTATTCGCGCACCTCCCATAGAATCCCCTATATCGCTGTGCCTTCGCGCACCTCTCATACCTTCCCCTATATCGCCCTGTTTTCGTGCACCTCTCATTCCTTCCCCTATATCGCTGTGTTTTCACACACCTCTCATAACTTCTACTATATTACTGTGTTCTTGTGCACCTCTTACATCTTCCCTAATATCCCTGCGTTTTCATGCA